>NC_092418.1:8023484-8232518 GCF_040894005.1 Engystomops pustulosus
CTGTGCAGCCTCCTCCGGCCCCGGTGCCCTGGTATATCACTAGTATACACTGTGCAGCCTCCTCCGGCCCCTGTGCCCTGGTATATCACTAGTATACGCTGTGCAGCCTCCTCCGGTGCCCTGGTATATCACTAGTATACGCTGTGCAGCCTCCTCCAGCCCCTGTGCCCTGGTATATCACTAGTATACACTGTGCAGCCTCCTCCAGCCCCTGTGCCCTGGTATATCACTAGTATACACTGTGCAGCCTCCTCCGGCCCCGGTGCCCTGGTATATCACTAGTATACACTGTGCAGCCTCCTCCGACCTCTGTGCCCTGGTATATCACTAGTATACACTGTGCAGCCTCCTCCAGCCCCTGTGCCCTGGTATATCACTAGTATACGCTGTGCAGCCTCCTCCGGCCCCGGTGCCCTGGTATATCACTAGTATACGCTGTGCAGCCTCCTCCGGCCCCGGTGCCCTGGTATATCACTAGTATACACCGTGCAGCCTCCTCCGGCCCCGGTCCCCTGGTATATCACTAGTATACACCGTGCAGCCTCCTCCGGCCCCGGTCCCCTGGTATATCACTAGTATACACCGTGCAGCCTCCTCCGGCCCCGGTGCCCTGGTATATCACTAGTATACGCTGTGCAGCCTCCTCCGGCCCCGGTGCCCTGGTATATCACTAGTATACGCTGTGCAGCCTCCTCCGGCCCCGGTGCCCTGGTATATCACTAGTATACGCTGTGCGGCCTCCTCCGGCCCCTGTGCCCTGGTATATCACTAGTATACGCTGTGCGGCCTCCTCCGGCCCCGGTGCCCTGGTATATCACTAGTATACGCTGTGCGGCCTCCTCCGGCCCCGGTGCCCTGGTATATCACTAGTATACGCTGTGCGGCCTCCTCCGGCCCCGGTGCCCTGGTATATCACTAGTATACGCTGTGCGGCCTCCTCCGGCCCCTGTGCCCTGGTATATCACTAGTATACGCTGTGCAGCCTCCTCCGGCCCCGGTGCCCTGGTATATCACTAGTATACGCTGTGCAGCCTCCTCCGGCCCCGGTGCCCTGGTATATCACTAGTATACGCTGTGCAGCCTCCTCCGGCCCCTGTGCCCTGGTATATCACTAGTATACACTGTGCAGCTTATGGGGGGGGGTCATTGTTACTTATAATTAATTTTCCCCTTTTGTGTAGGTCTGAATATTTCCGGAACTTTGTGGATTCATGTCTCCAGAAGATTCCCCAGGACCGGCCTAGTTCTGACATGCTGCTTAAGGTGAGTAGAAGAGTCCAGTGACCCATGTGCGGAGGATTTCTGACCTGACGGTGTCCTCTTCATGTGACCTCTTCATGTGACCTCTGCCCTTTCATTACAGCATCGTTTCCTGCAAAGGGAAAGGCCACAAACCGTAATCATGGAACTGATCCAGCGCACAAAAGATGCAGTGAGGGAGCTCGACAACCTGCAGTACCGCAAGATGAAGAAGATCCTCTTCCAGGACACCCAGAATGGGCCAAACACTGAGACCACTGAGGAGGAGGAGGTGAGAGGATGGGACTCTACTCACAGGTGGCAGGAGGAGAAGGGCGAGCAGGAGCTCAGTGCTGTCTGTGGGAGCCGTCCTTGTCAGTCCTAGAGATTTGGAGTGGAGCAGCAGCCTGACACCTGGGCCAGATTCTCATTGTCATGATGACCAGGGTTCCCAGCTGTCACCCTGTCTTATTGAAGTCAAGGCAAATAAAGTGTCATTCACCTTGTGATGTGACCCGTCTTCTCTCTTCCTTCTAGGAGTCTGAGCAGTTTCTCCATTGCACGGGTACAATAACCAGCATGGAGAGCAGCCAGTCTGTGCCCAGCATGTCCATCAGCGCCAGCAGTCAGAGCAGCTCGGTGAACAGCCTGGCTGACGCCTCCGATGACAGCGGAGAGATGGCCATGATGCAGGAGGGCGAGCACACCGTCACCTCCAACAGCTCCGTCATACACCGGCTGCCGGTAAGACATGTGACCGAGCTGCCATATCCTACAGGTGATGTGTCTGCATGCTTAGAGGCCATAGGAAGAGCCCTTTCCTCATTGTGCTCTAGCCGCCTCACGTTTACTCCCACACACCCGGCTCCCTAACCGTTCCTGCAGTAACACGTTGGTTTTCTTACCAGCCTCACGACAACATCTACGATGATCCATACCAGCCAGAGATGGAGGCTCAGCAGTCATCCTCTGCCGCACGCAGGAGGGCATACTGCCGCAACAGGGACCACTTTGCCACGATCCGCACAGCCTCGCTGGTAAGGGTCCCCTCAGGCTCTGTAATGTATCACTACTGTGGAATTCTAAGACCCTCATTATGTCTCTTATGTGCCTTCTTCATCCGTAGGTGACGCGGCAAATCCAGGAACATGAGCAGGATTCAGCATTACGGGAACAAATGTCTGGGTACAAGCGCATGCGCAGACAGCACCAGAAGCAGCTTATGGCGCTGGAGAACAAGCTGAAGTCCGAGCTGGATGAGCACCAGCAACGCCTGGACAAAGAGCTGGAAGCGCAGAGGAGCAACTTCGCTGCGGAGACTGATAAACTGTCCAAGAAGCACCAGGCCATCTTTGAGAAGGAGGTAGGGTCTTCTAGGGTGACGGGCGGCTGGTGATTGCTTATACTGTGCTGTCCCCCACTGCTTGTCGGTGATGTTAATGGGGTGACCCTGTGTGGGTTCTATTTAGGTAGATGGTTAGATGTTGTGTCAGTGAGGTTGTCTTTACTTCCCAGGCCAAGGCTGCCATGACTGAAGAGAAGAAGTTTCAGCAGCACATCCTGGGCCAGCAGAAGAAGGAGCTGACAAACCTGCTGGAGAGCCAGAAGCGACAGTACAAGATCCGCAAGGAGCAGCTGAAGGAGGTAACAATCTGTCTCCAAACTTGTCTACACTCAGGGTCCTGGAGCCGGCAGACACTGGGTCAGCCCTGTGCTCCGCTGCTCTCTAGGCACTGGGTATATGGAGGTTTCTGGAACCAGTATGAAATGCATCCTGTTATTGTAGGAACTACAGGAGAACCAGAGCACCCCGAAGCGGGAGAAGCAGGAATGGCTGCTCCGCCAGAAGGAGAGTATGCAGCACTACCAGGCCGAGGAGGAGGCCAATCTTTTACGCCGGCAGCGCCAGTACTTTGAGCTCCAGTGTCGACAGTACAAGCGCAAGATGCTTCTGGCCCGGCACAATCTGGATCAGGATCTCCTGAGAGAGGTGAGTGCTGCTGACATGGGATCATGTAGGTACAACGTGGATGGGCAATAAAACTCCTGGTGACCCCACTACCTTCTCTTCCAGGAACTGAACAAGAAGCAGACCCAGCGGGACCTGGAATGTGCCATGCTTCTGCGCCAGCACGAGTGCACTCAGGAGCTGGAGTTCCGGCACCTGCAGATGCTGCAGCACACTCGCAGCGAGCTCATCCGTCTCCAGCATCAGACGGAGCTGGGCAACCAGCTGGAGTACAACAAGCGCCGAGAGCAGGAACTACGGCAGAAACACGCCGCGGAGGTCCGGCAGCAACCCAAGAGCCTCAAAGTAAGGCCAGGGGAGGAGGAGGAGGAGGAGGAGGAGGAAGAGGAGGGGGTAGAGGGAGACTCCTTCAGCCTCTGCAGCTCTGAGGAGGAGGAGGAGGAAGCAGCAGATGTGGCATTAGAGCGCAGCGAGGCCGATGGGTGTCCAGACCAGGACGCTCCTTACTTTGAGCTGTCGTCTGCCTGGGCACCAGAGCCGGAGGTTTCTACCCGTCCGGCACCTTCACAGGTCTCCTCCTCGCTGGCCAGTCATGCCATCTGCGGTGCCCTGACTCTGCTGGCAGCCTCCAGACCTTTCTGCCCTTGGTCGCTGCTTCCTCTTCTGCTGGCTCTCCTCACCCTCTGGAGATCGGGGCCCCTGTTAGACTCTGCACTAGTGGCCCTAGAGACGCTTGGCGCCAGCCTCCTGTGCGGGTACATCCTCCTGTGCTGGGTCTTTGCTCTGAGCTCTGCCACCTTCATGTTGCTGGCTCAGAGCTGGGGGGCGCTGGCTGCGCTGGCAATGAGTTACAGGCTCAGATTATATTATGTGCCCGTTCTGGCGATTGCTGTGGGGGTCTTCACATCCCCAGGGATTTTCCTCTCCATCTTTCTGGCGGCTGGTTCCCTGGGCCGGCCTGCAGGCCAGTGGCTCAAAGGATGGCCCAAAAGATCTCGGCGGCTTTGGCTGCGGGCGCTGCTGCGGCTGCCCCGGCCTCTGTTCAGGGTTCTCCAGCGCTGTGGGGCTGCGGGCGAGGGAGGGCTCTTCTACCTCTTCCCTAAAACCTATAAAGGCGGCTTCCGGAGCCGGATACCTGTGCCTGCCAGCCGCTCCTCTGCAGGGAACCATAAGCCCTCGTGGTGGTGGAGGCTCACGAGGACCCCCTCCCAGGTGGCCAAGACTCTAAATGATGGCCTAACCAAGGGTGTGCGCAGGCTGTGCGGTGTCCTGCCCCCTCTCGCCCTCATGTACATGACCAAAATGAAGCTGATAAGAGAGGAGAAGCCCAGCCGCATCCCCAGACTCCTGAGCCGAGAGCAGCGGCGGAGGGCGGACGCCAAGAGCAGGGAGCAGAGGGCGCCCCCCATAGGAAGGTCAGCGGGAAGGGTCAGCACCGCCAGACGATCACACCCTCCTATACCATGGCGCTGACAGCTGCGCCGCTCACATGCATAAAGTGCCTTAATGTATAAAGTGAAGGAGAGATGGCGCCTGCAGGGAGGGTGGCGACGCTCGCTGCTTGCACTATTGTATCTGATTTCCTGTTGCACATCGTTCCTTGTGGTAAACGTATCTGTGCTGCACTTATTACCCAGTAGGGGGCAGTATCCAGGCCTTGGCACTTTTTATCAGATTTCTATGTACTAGACGTCATCAGGATCAGACCACTAGGGGGCGCTAAGAAGGGTTTTGTTTTGATTTTTTTAATATATTTTTGAGGGCGCACGCTGGTCTCTGTGGCAGGGAAGAGGTTAACCATTCCACCTCCCCCACGGTCTGTCATATAGTGTCATGGTGGTGTCCTCCTGGGGAGGGGGATCCATGGTAAGAGTCGCTGCTGATTTCCTTGCTATTGCTGAGCTATAAGTCGCTCATGGCGGTTGTGATTCTGCAGAAGCTGCAGGTTGGTGCTGGCTGGAGTTGCAGGAGGGCGCAGCGCTGTGTGCGGGGGCATCTGCTGGCTGCGGGGGGTATTGCACATCATTGCTTGGTGCAGTTGATGCTGTGGGTGACCCCTAGTGGCTCTTGTGTGTATGACATTTCTCAGGGGGTGGGGGGTGGGGTCATGTTGCTCCTTCTGGGGGAGCAGCCCATTAACCCTTTCTGTGCCTGAGACCAGCCTACCCCAAACTTCAAGATGAGACAAAAAAACAAAACAAAGCGCTCTCCGTCCGTTATTTGATTGTATTATTTCTGTTCCATTTTTTTAATTTATTTTCTCCCTTTTGTACATTGTAAAAAAAAAAAGGAAAAATCCTGCTGAATTCTGTGTAATATTTACCACTAGAGATATATATATATATTTAACGTTTAACCCCTGCACTGCCCCGGGGAGAGGCGAGAGCGGGCAGGCGGGGGTTAAACCTATTTATTACCTCCTCCAGATGGAGATATATATATTCCCCTTCATTGTAAATACATCATTTCTGTTCATAGTTTTTTTTAATTTTTTTTTTTTGTGTTCTATTTTTCGTTGTGTTTTTAGTTTGTAATAAACCGGAAGTGAAACTCATCCAGTTTGTGTCATTTTTCTTTCTATCATGAACCATTTGTCATCACGTCCGGGGTCTGGGGGCTGTAAGGCTGAGTCTTGTAGGCAGAGAAAGGGTTAATGGTGCAAAGCCGGTGGGCGCCAGGGACTAACACTGTACAATGATGAACCTTCATCCCCAGTCACATCCAGAGCTGCATCCACAATTCTGCTGGCTCCCTCTAGAGGTAACACGGCACATTGAGTCTAGTAATGGAAAGGTCGAGAACGAGCCGGTGCCAAGAGCCGGCTCTTCTTGGTGAGCGGAGCCTAATGAGCCAGCTCACAACGAAGAGCCCATCACGAATTGCATCCATTGTGGTGTATTGGTGTCTAATATATAACCCTTGGGGCATCCTGATATTATTGGGGAGACGTTTTTAAACTGAAGGCCGTTGTGACTGCAGCTCTGGATGTAACTAGAGTATAATGCAGGACAAGCAGGGGAAGCTTAAGGCGCTGGTTCCATCCACACACCTGGAAGTGCTGTCCCCTGCTGCTGCTGCACTGTGTATAGGTCCTGATGTAGGCTACACTAGGCATGGAAGGGGCAGTGTCTGTCGCCCCCTGGTGGCTCAGGAAGGATTGACTATGTCTTCTCTTCACCCCTGTTCTCTGCCTTTCCCCCTCCATCTTGCATTGCTCTTCCCCCTTACACATTTCCATCTCTAGTCTAAGGAGCTTCAGATAAAGCGTCAGTTCCAGGACACGTGCAAGATCCAGACGCGGCAGTACAAGGCGCTGCGCAACCACCTGCTGGAGACCACCCCCAAGAGCGAGCACAAGAGCATCCTCAAGAGGCTGAAGGACGAGCAGACCCGCAAGCTGGCGATCCTGGCCGAGCAGTACGACCACAGCATCAACGAAATGCTCTCCACACAAGCCGTAGGTCCCGGGGATCAGGGCTGGGGGCGCTGCGGCTCCTGGTGTGTCCCTATTAATCCCAGAGCACCCGGGCATGTGCCACTCTGGCCACCGCGTGCCTGGCGCAGGTCACTACGGCCCCCAGCGTGCCTGGCGCAGGTCACTACGGCCCCCAGCGTGCCTGGCGCAGGTCACTACGGCCCCCAGCGTGCCTGGCGCAGGTCACTACGGCCCCCAGCGATCGGTTGCAGCTCCCCTTGTCCACGTTGTTTGCCACTAAAGCCCCCAGTGTGACACTACAGCTTCCAGTGGGGGCCTGTGGTGAATGTGCCCCGCACCGCCGTGTATTTCCTTAGTTGGATCCAGGACTTTCCTCTGCTCATCCCATGATCCTCTTGTTTTCTCAGCTCCGACTGGATGAGACCCAGGAGTCGGAATACCAGGAGCTGCGGATCCAGCTGCAGAAAGAACTGGAACTGCTGAACGCCTACCAGAGCAAGATCAAGATCCACACCGAGGCGCAGCACGAGCGCGAGATCAAGGAGCTGGAGCAGCGCGTGTCCATCCGCCGGGCACTGCTGGAGCAGAGGGTGAGGGGGCAGGGGCGGCCGAGGGGACTATGGTACAGAGGGTGAGCGGGATAACGGGGGCTCTGCCGGTGGTGAGGAGGGCACCGGGGACTAAGGGCGGTGCTGCTGGAGCACAGAGTTAGGGGGACACTATGGAGCAGAGGACAAGCGGGGGCAGCGGGTGGGGGGCACTGCTGGAGCAGAGTTGCAGCGGGGGCACCATGGTGCAGAGGGTGAGGGGGTAGTCGGGGGCACTAGTGCAGAGGGTGAGGGGGTAGCGGGGGCAGTGCCGTAGCAGAGGATGAGGGGGTAGCGGGGGCAGTGCCGTAGGTGAGGGGGTAGCGGCGGCACTATGGTGCAGAGGACGAGTGGGGGGCACTGCTGGAGCAGGGGGTGAGAGGGGGCAGCCGGGGCACTATGATGCAGAGGGTGAGGGGGCAGTGCTAGAGCAGCGGGGGCACCATGGTGCAGAGGGTGAGGGGGTAGCGGGGGCAGTGCCGTAGCAGAGGGTGAGGGCAGCGGTGGGAGGAGGGGGCTGGGGACAGTCGCTACAACCTGTCATACATGTAGGGTTGAAGGGGTAGTTTTGGATAACGTTATTATAGTTGGGAATGGATTGTCGCTCCGTTAATCAGGTGGAAGTAGATCCCTGTTCTTGTGTTGGGTGGGAGTCGGGCACTGGGGGCTCCGGTGTTGATCATAGCGCTGCATGCGGCTCCCTCTAGTGGCGGCTGTGGGCAGCCAGGATCTGATCATGTAATGCTGGGGATTTTGGAGGAGGTGCGGGTGTTCTACTTGTGTGTTGTTGTCCCTGCAGATAGAGGAGGAGATGCTCGCCCTGCAGAGCGAACGCTCGGAGCGGATCCGCAGCCTCCTGGAGCGCCAGGCCCGGGAGATCGAAGCCTTCGACTCTGAGAGCATGCGACTAGGATTCAGCAACATGGCGCTGACTGGAATCCCTGCGGAGGCGTTCAACCAGGGCTACCCCGCGCCTCCCCCCGGCTGGCCCTCCCGTCCTGTGCCCCGCAGCGGCTCGCACTGGAGCCACGGGGTGCAAAATACTGGAGCACCTCAACTCTGGCGCCAACCCACACTACTAGCCCCTCCCTCCTCATCATGGGGCCTGCACCCCCCCGGCTCCTCCTCCGCCATGCCTTCCTCCTCCTCCTCTTCTTCCTCCTCTGCCTCGCCGTCCTCCTCCAGCGGCCGGGCCGGCCTCCTCCTCCTGCGTAACAGCCCCCAACCCCTGAGGAGAGGGGCGCCGGGGGGACCCTCAGAGTCGGGGCTGAGCCGCAGCACCAGTGTCACGTCTCAGCTCTCTAACGGCTCCCACCTCTCGTACTCCTGAGGCCAGCGCCCCCCATCCCGTGGCGGGAGCCCCCTCCCCTTACATATTCCTGTGATGATGACAATATGGCCGCTCTCTGACGTCCCCTCTAAGTTTTCTCTTTTTTTTTTTTTTTTTTGCTTCGATTCCGTTCCTGCACTATAGGACTTCCCCTCCCCCCTGCGCTGGGTGACTCCGCCCCTTGTACATAGCCCCGCCTCCTTGGCCAGCGTATTTCACCCCCCGTCTGTGGTAGAAGATCAAACACGGCTTGTTTTTCTAGCACTTTACTGGGTAATCGCCTGATTATGATTTTTTAGTCCCTTTTATGATCCGTTCGGTCGCTGTTGTCGTCATTGGGTGTTCTGCCGGGCGGTTGTGCGTCTGTGTGTACCGTGCGCGTGCGAGAGATCGGATGCCTGATGAGATTTTTTTTTTTTTTTATTAGAAAAAATGTAAAAACTGAAAAAAAGACAAAACTATTAAGGAATGTATTAAAAAAACTCCTCATTATCCCCGCGGGGCGTCTAGGCCTCCGGCCGCAGTTTCTGTAATTTTTTTTTTTCCATTTATTTTATTGGGAGGTGAGGACGAGGCTCGGAGCCGCGGGCATTCAGGAAACTGCAGAGACTTTACATTACATGACATATGTTGGATATTAAAGTATTAAACTGGAATGGAAACTGGCGTCCGTGTCGTGTGCGACCTCTGGGGGGCAGCGGGGAGTCACCATGAGCAGGAGGGGTAACAGCGGCCAGTGTGGTCTCTGGAGAGATGTGTCCTCACACTGCTGTGCTCTCTGCAGCCAGTGTTATGTATTGTCCCTGGAGAGATGTGTAATCAGACCTCACACTGCTGTGCTCTGTGCTCTCTGCAGCCAGTGTTATGTATTGTCCCTGGAGAGATGTATAATCAGACCTCACACTGCTGTGCTCTGTGCTCTCTGCAGCCAGTGTTATGTATTGTCCCTGGAGAGATGTGTAATCAGACCTCACACTGCTGTGCTCTGTGCTCTCTGCAGCCAGTGTTATGTATTGTCCCTGGAGAGATGTGTAATCAGACCTCACACTGCTGTGCTCTGTGCTTTCTGCAGCCAGTGTTATGTATTGTCCCTGGAGAGATGTGTAATCAGACCTCACACTGCTGTGCTCTGTGCTTTCTGCAGCCAGTGTTATGTATTGTCCCTGGAGAGATGTATAATCAGACCTCACACTGCTGTGCTCTGTGCTTTCTGCAGCCAGTGTTATGTATTGTCCCTAGAGAGATGTGTAATCAGACCTCACACTGCTGTGCTCTCTGCAGCCAGTGTTATGTACTGTCCCTGGAGAGATGTGTAATCAGACCTCACACTGCTGTGCTCTGTGCTCTCTGCAGCCAGTGTTATGTATTGTCCCTGGAGAGATGTGTAATCAGACCTCACACTGCTGTGCTCTGTGCTCTCTGCAGCCAGTGTTCTGTATTGTCCAAGAAGAGATGTGTAATCAGACCTCACACTGCTGTGCTCTGTGCTCTCTGCAGCCAGTGTTATGTACTGTCCCTGGAGAGATGTGTAATCAGACCTCACACTGCTGTGTTCTGTGCTCTCTGCAGCCAGTGTTATGTATTGTCCCTGGAGAGATGTGTAATCAGACCTCACACTGCTGTGCTCTGTGCTCTCTGCAGCCAGTGTTATGTATTGTCCCTGGAGAGATGTATAATCAGACCTCACACTGCTGTGCTCTGTGCTCTCTGCAGCCAGTGTTATGTATTGTCCCTGGAGAGATGTGTAATCAGACCTCACACTGCTGTGCTCTGTGCTCTCTGCAGCCAGTGTTATGTATTGTCCCTGGAGAGATGTATAATCAGACCTCACACTGCTGTGCTCTGTGCTTTCTGCAGCCAGTGTTATGTATTGTCCCTGGAGAGATGTATAATCAGACCTCACACTGCTGTGCTCTGTGCTCTCTGCAGCCAGTGTTATGTATTGTCCCTGGAGAGATGTATAATCAGACCTCACACTGCTGTGCTCTGGGCTCTCTGCAGCCAGTGTTATGTATTGTCTCTGGAGAGATGTGTAATCAGACCTCACACTGCTGTGCTCTGTGCTCTCTGCAGCCAGTGTTATGTACTGTCCCTGGAGAGATGTGTAAACAGACCTCACACTGCTGTGCTCTCTGCATCCAGTGTTATGTATTGTCCCTGGAGAGATGTATAATCAGACCTCACACTGCTGTGCTCTGTGCTCTCTGCAGCCAGTGTTATGTATTGTCCCTGGAGAGATGTGTAATCAGACCTCACACTGCTGTGCTCTGTGCTCTCTGCAGCCAGTGTTATGTACTGTCCCTAGAGAGATGTGTAATCAGACCTCACACTGCTGTGCTCTGTGCTCTCTGCAGCCAGTGTTATGTATTGTCCCTGGAGAGATGTGTAATGAGACCTCACACTGCTGTGCTCTGTGCTCTATGCAGCCAGTGTTATGTATTGTCCCTGGAGAGATGTGTAATGAGACCTCACACTGCTGTGCTCTGTGCTCTCTGCAGCCAGTGTTATGTATAGTCCCTGGAGAGATGTGTAATGAGACCTCACACTGCTGTGCTCTGTGCTCTCTGCAGCCAGTGTTATGTATTGTCCCTGGAGAGATGTGTAATCAGACCTCACACTGCTGTGCCCTGTGCTCTCTGCAGCCAGTGTTATGTATTATCCCTGGAGAGATGTGTAATCATAGCTCACACTGCTGTGCTCTGTGCTCTCTGCAGCCAGTGTTATGTATTGTTCCTGGAGAGATGTGTAATCAGACCTCACACTGCTGTGCTCTGTGCTCTGTGCAGCCAGTGTTATGTATTGTCCCTGGAGAGATGTGTAATCAGACCTCACACTGTTGTGCTCTGTGCTCTCTGCAGCCAGTGTTATGTAGTGTCCCTGGAGAGATGTGTAATCACACCTCACACTGCTGTGCTCTGTGCTCTCTGCAGCCAGTGTTATGTACTGTCCCTGGAGAGATGTGTAAACAGACCTCACACTGCTGTGCTCTGTGCTCTCTGCAGCCAGTGTTATGTTTTGTCCCAGGAGAGGTGTAATCAGACCTCACACTGCTGTGCTCTGTGCTCTGTGCTCTCTGTAGCCAGTGTTATGTATTGTCCCTGGAGAGATGTGTAATCAGACCTCACACTGCTGTGCTCTGTGCTCTCTGCAGCCAGTGTTATGTAGTGTCCCTGGAGAGATGTGCAATCAGACCTCACACTGCTGTGCTCTCTGCAGCCAGTGTTATGTATTGTCCCTGGAGAGATGTGTAATCAGACCTCACACTGCTGTGCTCTCTGCAGCCAGTGTTATGTATTGTCCCTGGAGAGATGTGTAATCAGACCTCACACTGCTGTGCCATGTGCTCTCTGCAGCCAGTGTTATGCATTGTCCCTGGAGAGATGTATAATCAGACCTCACACTGCTGTGCTCTGTGCTCTCTGCAGCCAGTGTTATGTATTGTCCCTGGAGAGATGTGTAATCAGACCTCACACTGCTGTGCTCTGTGCAGCCAGTGTTATGTATTGTCCCTGGAGAGATGTGTAATCAGACCTCACACTGCTGTGCTCTGTGCTCTCTGCAGCCAGTGTTATGTATTGTCCCTGGAGAGATGTGTAATCAGACCTCACACTGCTGTGCTCTGTGCTCTCTGCAGCCAGTGTTATGTATTGTCCCTGGAGAGATGTGTAATCAGACCTCACACTGCTGTGCTCTGTGCTCTCTGCAGCCAGTGCTATGTATTGTCCCTGGAGAGATGTGTAATCAGACCTCACACTGCTGTGCTCTGTGCTCTCTGCAGCCAGTGTTATGTATTGTCCCTGGAGAGATGTGTAATCAGACCTCACACTGCTGCGCTCTGTGCTCTCTGCAGCCAGTATTATGTATTGTCCCTGGAGAGACGTGTAATCAGACCTCACACTGCTGTGCTCTGTGCTCTCTGCAGCCAGTGTTATGTATTGTCCCTGGAGAGATGTGTAATCAGACCTCACACTGCTGCGCTCTGTGCTCTCTGCAGCCAGTATTATGTATTGTCCCTGGAGAGACGTGTAATCAGACCTCACACTGCTGCGCTCTGTGCTCTCTGCAGCCAGTATTATGTATTGTCCCTGGAGAGACGTGTAATCAGACCTCACACTGCTGTGCTCTGTGCTCTCTGCAGCCAGTGTTATGTACTGTCCCTGGAGAGATGTGTAATCAGACCTCACACTGCTGTGCTCTGTGCTCTCTGCAGCCAGTGTTATGTACTGTCCCTGGAGAGATGTGTAATCAGACCTCACACTGCTGTGCCCTGTGCTCTCTGCAGCCAGTGTTATATATTGTCCCTGGAGAGATGTGTAATCAGACCTTACACTGCTGTGCTCTGAGCTCTCTGCAGCCAGTGTTATGTACTGTCCCTGGAGAGATGTGTAATCAGACCTCACACTGCTGTGCTCTGTGCTCTCTGCAGCCAGTGTTATGTATTGTCCCTGGAGAGATGTGTAATCAGACCTCACACTGCTGTGCTCTGTGCTCTCTGCAGCCAGTGTTATGTATTGTCCCTGGAGAGATGTGTAATCAGACCTCACACTGCTGTGCTCTGTGCTCTCTGCAGCCAGTGTTATGTATAGTCCCTGGAGAGATGTGTAATGAGACCTCACACTGCTGTGCTCTGTGCTCTCTGCAGCCAGTGTTATGTATTGTCCCTGGAGAGATGTGTAATCAGACCTCACACTGCTGTGCCCTGTGCTCTCTGCAGCCAGTGTTATGTATTATCCCTGGAGAGATGTGTAATCATAGCTCACACTGCTGTGCTCTGTGCTCTCTGCAGCCAGTATTATGTATTGTCCCTGGAGAGACGTGTAATCAGACCTCACACTGCTGTGCTCTGTGCTCTCTGCAGCCAGTGTTATGTATTGTCCCTGGAGAGATGTGTAATCAGACCTCACACTGCTGTGCTCTGTGCTCTCTGTAACCAGTCTCATGTGTTGTCCCTGGAGAGATGTGTAATCTGACCTCACACTGCTGTGCTCTGTGCTCTCTGTAACCAGTCTCATGTGTTGTCCCTGGAGAGATGTGTAATCAGACCTTTGTGTATGTCAGTAGCATCAGGACTGTGATATATTAGTTTATATTCCGGAATTGTAGCTTCTCCAGGTACACTGAGATGTTCTCACATATTCCAGAATTATAGCTGGACTTGGAGCACTCATGTTAGGAAATCTTTTCACTAATCAGGGAACAGCTTTTTTTTTTTTATATGACCAGCGGTTTCTCAGAGCAGAGGTTAAGGAGTGTTCTGTGCTCAGTGAAGAGTATCCCAAGTCCAGCTACAATCCTGGAATATAAATCCACATTTTTAAGATTTTGCTACTATCAACATGTACAAAGCTTTGCTGTCACATCTCTCTGGGAACTATACCTACCTACGGCTATGGAGAGCACAGCAGTGTGAGGTGTCATTGCACATCCATCCAGGGTTAATACAGAACACTCACAGCGCAGAGCACAGCAGTGTGAGGACACGTCCCCAATGCATCTGGAGAAGCTACAATCCTGACAGGTTCCTTTTAGGATGGACGCCGCACTGGCCGGAGGATTTAATAGCCCCCCGGGGCCCTGGTGTCCACTCTGGGAGATCCCTCTTCTGCCTGTGTGAAGGGAAGCAGAGGATTGGGAGCCATGTATCAAGTAATCCTTCACCACCTCTGCTGCTGTCAGTGAATGGAGACTCTTGTGGTCATAGCAATGGATTTGAACCTGAACTGACGTCCTGGCTCTTAGCTGAGGTTGTGTTACAATGTATCAGTCAGGAATGTAAGGTCTCAGCTCTTCTGTTACAATGTATCAGTCAGGAATGTAAGGTCTCGGCTCTTCTGTTACAATGTATCAGTCAGGAATGTAAGGTCTCGGCTCTTCTGTTACAATGTATCAGTCAGGATTGTAGCCTTATAATAACGTCTCGGCTCTTCTCTCCTGCTCCGTTGGGGGTTGTAGTCCCCTCATCTATAGATGGAGCTGCGGTTATAAATGGCCGGCACATGCTTGATGACATCAGCAACCGCCTGAGCGCCTAGCAACCCTTGTTTCCATGACAGCAGAGTGGCAGTTAGTGTAGCCTGAGCGCAGGACGGGGAATAACCTGCGGCCCCTCCCCCCGGATACAGGATAATGTATGGATGTAATGTAGTGGTGTGAGAGGTAGATGGCGCCACCAGACACACTGCCCCCCGATTCATACTAAGGCCTTATTGGCTGTTATTAGGTTAGCTCCTCCCCATCATAGGAGCCTCTGGTCCTGTGGGGGCGGGCTTTATTGGCTATTATTAGGGTAGCTCCTCCCCATCATAGGAGCCTCTGGTCCTGTGGGGGCGGGCTTTATTGGCTATTATTAGGGTAGCTCCTCCCCATCATAGGAGCCTCTGGTCCTGCGGGGGTGGGCTTTATTGGCTATTATTAGGGTAACTCCTCCCCATCATAGGAGCCTCTGGTCCTGCGGGGGTGGGCTTTATTGGCTATTATTAGGGTAGCTCCTCCCCATCATAGGAGCCTCTGGTCCTGCGGGGGTGGGCTTTATTGGATATTATTAGGGTAGCTCCTCCCCTTAATAGGAGCCTCTGGTCCTGTGGGGGCGGGCTTTATTGGCTATTATTAGGGTAGCTCCTCCCCATCATAGGAGCCTCTGGTCCTGCGGGGGCGGGCTTTATTGGCTATTATTAGGGTAACTCCTCCCCATCATAGGAGCCTCTGGTCCTGCGGGGGTGGGCTTTATTGGATATTATTAGGGTAGCTCCTCCTCATCATAGGAGCCCCTGGTTATGTGGAGGCGGGGTCAGCCCTCATTAGCTATTATTAGGGTAGCTCCTCCCCATCCTAGGAGCCTCTGCGGGGGCGGGGTCAGTGCTCCTGAATACCTGTTATTATTGGTCAGGCTCAGGTGTGCGCCGTAGCAGATGGAGGAGAACGACCCGAATACAGGGAGGAAGGAGGAGCGCAGCTCTGGAGGAGAAATGCAGGTTCTAACCCGAGTCATGATGGAAGAGAAAACCTGGGTCCAAAGCGCAACTGAGATCCTGGAGTCCACAGAGGTAAAGCACCCGGAGCAGGAGGGGCCGAACTGATACATTGTAACAAACTATCAGGACGTGGGCGGGATCTGATGTGTAACGGAGCCTCAGTACATGGCGGCAGCAAGCAGAGATACTACAGAGGCCATTACCCCTGTCAGTACCTCTGCTGCCTGTCAGACGTGATGTGACTGACTCTCACCTTCCTTGCAGCCGGCACATGAGCCCACGGAGGGCGCCCTTGGCCACGCCTCGGAGGGGCTAGATCCCTCCCCCTTGGCTTTCCAGGCCTCCTTCCAGATTGGGAATTCGCTGCTGGAGCAGAATAACCTGGAAGAATACAGAGCGCTGTTCCGGAACCAGCACCAGCTCAGAACCAGCTATGGAGCCTTCCTGGAGACCGTACAAAGTGCACCAGAGGGTAACAACCCCGGGCCCCTGTGCACTTCAGGCCCATGTGCCCCCTATTATGGGCCTCTGTGAGCCCATTGCCACGGGGTCTTGTGCACCCCCAGGCCCCTGCCCCAGGTACCCAAGTCACTGGGCACCATCACATATTACACGGTGCAGCAGCGACATCTACTGGCAGAGAAGCAGAATGCATCTATACTACAGCACATTGTCCCTAAGCTCCTCACACCCGGTGTATGAGAGGTCACTGGGGGGCCAGTCACTCACCCCTCTCCATGTGCCGGACGCCTGAGCACATACGTGTAACACGCAGTCACATCACACGCCAAGGCTGACACATTGTAAGACGCTGCCTCTCTCCTTACAGCCGAGAAGAGACCGGATGATGGGAGTGATGGCAGGTAAGGACACGGCGCACGGCGTTAGTGGCGTCATCTCTCCGTTATTTCTCATCTTCTTATCTTCTGCTGACAGAACATGGACCCCGGGACTATGGACCGGGACACAGAATGTGAGGACTATTCCGGGGTCCGGGGATGGGGGTCCTGACTGACCCCATGATAACTGTTTATGTCCTACAGGGAGAAGATGTGACCAGAAGCCAAGATGTGACTGACAGGACGTCACATCACAAGCAGGTACCAGAACCGGACCCACAGTACAAAGCCTAGAGGATGAGTGGACCGGGTTCTGATATAGAGAGAACCGGATCAGAACGGGAGGTGACTGTATATTATAGAGAGAACCGGATCAGAGCCGGAGGTGACTGTATATTATAGAGAGAACCGGATCAGAGCCGGAGGTGACTGTATATTATAGAGAGAACCGGATCAGCGCAGGAGGGCACCGTATATTATAGAGAGAATCGGATCAGAGCGGGAAGCGACTGTATATTATAGAGAGAACCGGATCAGCGCAGGAGGTGACTGTATATTATAGAGAGAACCGGATCAGAGCGGGAGGTGACTGTATATTATAGAGAGAACCGGATCAGAGCGGGAGGTGACTGTATATTATAGAGAGAACCGGATCAGAGCGGGAAGCGACTGTATATTATAGAGAGAACCGGATCAGCGCGGGAGGTGACTGTATATTATAGAGAGAACCGGATCAGAGCGGGAGGTGACTGTATATTATAGAGAGAACCGGATCAGCGCGGGAGGTGACTGTATATTATAGAGAGAACCGGATCAGAGCGGGAAGCGACTGTATATTATAGAGAGAACCGGATCAGAGCGGGAAGCGACTGTATATTATAGAGAGAACCGGATCAGAGCCGGAGGTGACTGTATATTATAGAGAGAACCGGATCAGAGCCGGAGGTGACTGTATATTATAGAGAGAACCGGATCAGAGCGGGAAGCGACTGTATATTATAGAGAGAACCGGATCAGCGCGGGAGGTGACTGTATATTATAGAGAGAACCGGATCAGCGCATGAGGCGACTGTATATTATAGAGAGAACCGGATCAGAGCCGGAGGTGACTGTATATTATAGAGAGAACCGGATCAGAGCCGGAGGTGACTGTATATTATAGAGAGAACCGGATCAGAGCCAGAAGTGATTGTATATAATAGAGAGAACCGGATGGGAGTAGTTGTCACACATGGTCATAGTTCTTACATTTTATAGTCTTCTCCTTCCAGCTGGAGACGGTACGTAGCGAGGAGAACATTGGTGGAGCCTTCCTGACCCAGCGCCGCCGCTCCCCGCGCCATTCCTTATCTTCCTTCTCTGATGGACGCTCCCCGTTACTGTCTGAGGAGGAGCTCAACGTCTTTCAGGTGTGCGGGGGGACACGGGGCGCAGGTGCGCGGGGGGACATGGGGGTAATAAGTACCAGATGTGTGACCCCGGTTGTGTTCCCCCGCAGCCCGTCCCGCTCTCTCCAGGCAGTGGATCCTCCAGTCGTTTCACCAATCGGATCGCACAGTGGAATCGTCCGGGGTCTGACAGTGACGTGGAGGGGGCCGCCAGACCCCCCTCACCCTGAACATGGAATAAATATGTATTTACCTTCCCCGCCCGCTGTGTCCTCCCTGTGCTGCCCCTCGCCCCATAATCAGGGTCACAGCTCCTGTTAGGTAGACGGTGACCCCTGACCTTGTGTAGATGTACAGCGATTCAGGGTCAGCAGGTTTGGGGTGACAAATCTCTCCAGAAATACTGTAATGGTGGAAGAACCCGCTGAGCAGGCGCGGACGCCCCACACCGGGTGACATCTTATGTGGTGGTCCTCATCATGTCCTGGATGAGAGGAGGAGCCGCCTGCAGTACCCGCTGCCTCCATCAGGTGGCGCCGTTACCTATTACTATTCTCCAGGACCTCCGCTAGGAGCCGCTCTACCCTTCCCCTGCGCTCTATGATATTTCTGGAGATGCTCTACCTCTGCTGCACCTTCTCACTGCTCCTGCAGGCGACGCTCTGTCCTCCACCTCTCGCTTGTGCCGCAGCGGTTGCCAGGGAGCCAGAGTCCGGCCAGTGACGTCACGGAACAAGATGTCGGAAGAGAATATTTTCCTGTTTGTGCCCAATCTGATCGGTAAGAATCGGGCGTGGAGATCGGATAATGGCGGCCGGTGCCTCAGTCGCGGAGTTTCCAGCTAATATCGAGCACAAATCGGTCCAATTACCACCGACTCCTCATTACACATCAACTTCATGAGTGGGGAAAGGCTCCAGAGGTTGAGCTTCTGCACAGCTGGGGGGTTGTTACAGTGTGTCAGTGTCACTGCAGTCCTATACATTGCTGGGATGTGGCTGCACTGACACATTGTAACAAACCGTCCCCTGTTATTGGCTCCAGTTGTCCTCATGCATTGGGCTCAGACTGTGGTCAGGCAGCTATGGGGTACGGATAGAGGTGCATGAGGTGTGATCATCACCGCAGCAGAATAGTGAGTGCAGCTCTGCGGTGTAATGAGGGCTGTGTTATCCCCTGCAGCAGAATAGTGAGTGCAGCTCTGCGGTGTAATGAGGGCTGTGTTCTCTCCCGCAGCAGAATAGTGAGTGCAGCTCTGTGGTGTAATGAGGGCTGTGTTATCCCAGCAGCTGAATAGTGAGTGCAGCTCTGCAGTGTAATGAGGGCTGTGTTATCCCCTGCAGCAGAATAGTGAGTGCAGCTCTGCGGTGTAATGAGGGCTGTGTTATCCCCCGCAGCAGAATAGTGAGTGCAGCTCTGCAGTGTAATGAGGGCTGTGTTCTCTCCTGCAGCAGAATAGTGAGTGCAGCTCTGCAGTGTAATGAGGGCTGTGTTCTCTCCTGCAGCAGAATAGTGAGTGCAGCTCTGCAGTGTAATGAGGGCTGTGTTCTCTCCTGCAGCAGAATAGTGAGTGCAGCTCTGCAGTGTAATGAGGGCTGTGTTCTCTCCTGCAGCAGAATAGTGAGTGCAGCTCTGCAGTGTAATGAGGGCTGTGTTCTCTCCTGCAGCAGAATAGTGAGTGCAGCTCTGTGGTGTAATGAGGGCTGTGTTATCCCAGCAGCTGAATAGTGAGTGCAGCTCTGCAGTGTAATGAGGGTTGTGTTATCCCCTGCAGCAGAATAGTGAGTGCAGCTCTGCGGTGTAATGAGGGCTGTGTTATCCCCCGCAGCAGAATAGTGAGTGCAGCTCTGCGGTGTAATGAGGGCTGTGTTATCCCCGGCAGCAGAATAGTGAGTGCAGCTCTGCAGTGTAATGAGGGCTGTGTTATCCCCGGCAGCAGAATAGTGAGTGCAGCTCTGTGGTGTAATGAGGGCTGTGTTATCCCTGGCAGCAGAATAGTGAGTGCAGCTCTGCGGTGTAATGAGGGCTGTGTTATCCCCGGCAGCAGAATAGTGAGTGCAGCACTGCAGTGTAATGAGGGCTGTGTTATCCCCGGCAGCAGAATAGTGAGTGCAGCTCTGCGGTGTAATGAGGGCTGTGTTCTCTCCCGCAGCAGAATAGTGAGTGCCGCTCTGTGGTGTAATGAGGGCTGTGTTCTCTCCCGCCGCAGAATAGTGAGTGCCGCTCTGCGGTGTAATGAGGGCTGTGTTATCCCCGGCAGCAGAATAGTGAGTGCAGCTCTGCGGTGTAATGAGGGCTGTGTTATCCCCGGCAGCAGAATAGTGAGTGCAGCACTGCAGTGTAATGAGGGCTGTGTTATCCCCGGCAGCAGAATAGTGAGTGCAGCTCTGCGGTGTAATGAGGGCTGTGTTCTCTCCCGCAGCAGAATAGTGAGTGCCGCTCTGTGGTGTAATGAGGGCTATGTTCTCTCCCGCAGCAGAATAGTGAGTGCCGCTCTGCGGTGTAATGAGGGCTGTGTTATCCCCGGCAGCAGAATAGTGAGTGCAGCTCTGCAGTGTAATGAGGGCCGTGTTCTCTCCCGCAGCAGAATAGTGAGTGCCGCTCTGTGGTGTAATGAGGGCTATGTTCTCTCCCGCAGCAGAATAGTGAGTGCCGCTCTGCGGTGTAATGAGGGCTGTGTTATCCCCGGCAGCAGAATAGTGAGTGCAGCTCTGCAGTGTAATGAGGGCCGTGTTCTCTCCCGCAGCAGAATAGTGAGTGCAGCTCTGCAGTGTAATGAGGGCTGTGTTATCCCCCGCAGCAGAATAGTGAGTGCAGCTCTGCGGTGTAATGAGGGCTGTGTTCTCTCCCGCAGCAGAATAGTGAGTGCAGCTCTGCAGTGTAATGAGGGCTGTGTTATCCCCCGCAGCAGAATAGTGAGTGCAGCTCTGCAGTGTAATGAGGGCCGTGTTCTCTCCCGCAGCAGAATAGTGAGTGCAGCTCTGCAGTGTAATGAGGGCTGTGTTATCCCCCGCAGCAGAATAGTGAGTGCAGCTCTGCAGTGTAATGAGGGCTGTGTTATCCCCCGCAGCAGAATAGTGAGTGCAGCTCTGCGGTGTAATGAGGGCTGTGTTATCCCCCGCAGCAGAATAGTGAGTGCAGCTCTGCGGTGTAATGAGGGCCGTGTTCACTCCCGCAGCAGAATAGTGAGTGCAGCTCTGCAGTGTAATGAGGGCTGTGTTCTCTCCCGCAGGCTATGCCCGGATCCTCTTTGCCTTCGTCGCCTTCTATTTCATGCCGACCTCCCCCCTGGTGGCTTCCACCTTCTATCTGCTCAGTGGCCTCCTGGACGCCTTTGATGGACACGCAGCTCGAGCGCTCAACCAAGGTGAGGCACGCGGCAGGGGAGGCGCCGGGCCCCGCACGCAGCAGGGTAATAACGTGTTCTTTCCTCCAGGCACCAAGTTTGGCGCCATGCTGGACATGCTGACTGACCGCTGCGCCACCATGTGCCTGCTGGTGAACCTGTCCCTGCTGTACCCGGCGTACACCCTGCTGTTCCAGCTGAGCATGAGCCTGGACATCGCCAGCCACTGGCTGCACCTGCACAGGTATCCAGGGGACACAGGCGCGCACACCAAGGGTTAATTACCGGTACTGCCCCCTGCGGTGTGGGTGCAAGATGAGACCTCCCCTCATCCAGGGATCTAATACCTGCCAGACTGTTCATCAGGGGCTCCTATAGCACCGAGGAGCAGAGCGCTGGTGTCAAAGATTAACCTGAGTCTATACTACTAGTTACATAGTTTCAGATTACATCGGGCTTGAGGTTCCGTGAGCTACAGAACCGGAGATACAGGCAGCAAAAGAAAAGAAATGGATGTTTTTCTGCGGCTCACATCTCCAGCTGTGTATTTACCTACCTGTATCTCCAGAAACACAAGTCTGATGTGGTTTTAGAGATGAGATTCATATCTTTACGATGACACCAGGTATCATTCCACTTCAGCCTCTAAAGTTGCCTCATCTCAGGCAACCTGACTCTTCTGTGCTCAGTGTCACATGGCTTTGGGGAGATATTTTTTTTATAGGTAAAGAGGGAAAGACATTTCATACCTGACCAGAGGGGGGGGGGGGGGGGGGGCGGAGTTTGATGGGTTAAATCTGGTGATGTGTTCCGGGTGTCATCCGTCTCATCTGTTCCTTTCTTATTGTCACCAGCTCAACCCTAAAGGGCAGCGACAGCCACAAGAGCATCGACCTGTCCGGTAACCCGGTGCTGCGCCTCTATTACACCTCCCGGGTATGTGTGACGCCTCATGCACGGGGTCCGGGGGGCTCGGAGCGTGTTCCTGTATTAATGACTTGTTCTTCTCGCAGCCGGTCCTGTTCTTCATGTGCGCTGGGAACGAGCTCTTCTACTGCATGTTGTACCTGCTGCACTTCAGCGAGGGACCAGCAGGTGGGCGCTATTCTCACTATCCCCCTCCCCCCATTACTGGTGTGTGCAGAGCTATACACGGGGGCACGGGTTATAATAGAGGATTCATTTGGGGTGCCCCTCTGTACTAATGTCTCAGCACCCTCCGCAGTGTGTAGTGTTATACATGGGGTGATATATTTGGGGTCCCCTCCCCCTCCGCAGTGTGTAGTGTTATACATGGGGTGATTGGTGATATATTTGGGGTCCCCTCCCCCTCCGCAGTGTGTGTAATGTTATACACAGGGTGGTTGATGATATATTTGGGGTGCCCCTCTGTACTAATGTCTCAGCACCCTCCGCAGTGTGTAGTGTTATACATGGGGTGATTGGTGATATATTTGGGGTCCCCTCCCCCTCCGCAGTGTGTGTAATGTTATACACAGGGTGGTTGATGATATATTTGGGGTGCCCCTCTGTACTAATGTCTCAGCACCCTCCGCAGTGTGTAGTGTTATACATGGGGTGATTGGTGATATATTTGGGGTCCCCTCCCCCTCCGCAGTGTGTAGTGTTATACATGGGGTGATTGGTGATATATTTGGGGTCCCCTCCCCCTCCGCAGTGTGTAGTGTTATACATGGGGTGATATATTTGGGGTCCCCTCCCCCTCCGCAGTGTGTAGTGTTATACATGGGGTGATTGGTGATATATTTGGGGTCCCCTCCCCCTCCGCAGTGTGTAGTGTTATACATGGGGTGATTAGTGATATATTTGGGGTCCCCTCCCCCTCCGCAGTGTGTAGTGTTATACATGGGGTGATTGGTGATATATTTGGGGTGCCCTCCCCCTCCGCAGTGTGTAGTGTTATACATGGGGTGATTGGTGATATATTTGGGGTCTCCTCCCCCTCCGCAGTGTGTAGTGTTATACATGGGGTGATTGGTGATATATTTGGGGTGCCCTCCCCCTCCGCAGTGTGTAGTGTTATACATGGGGTGATTGGTGATATATTTGGGGTGCCCTCCCCCTCCGCAGTGTGTAGTGTTATACATGGGGTGATTGGTGATATATTTGGGGTGCCCTCCCCCTCCGCAGTGTGTAGTGTTATACATGGGGTGATTGGTGATATATTTGGGGTGCCCTCCCCCTCCGCAGTGTGTAGTGTTATACATGGGGTGATTGGTGATATATTTGGGGTCCCCTCCCCCTCCGCAGTGTGTAGTGTTATACATGGGGTGATTGGTGATATATTTGGGGTGCCCTCCCCCTCCGCAGTGTGTAGTGTTATACATGGGGTGATTGGTGATATATTTGGGGTCTCCTCCCCCTCCGCAGTGTGTAGTGTTATACATGGGGTGATTGGTGATATATTTGGGGTGCCCTCCCCCTCCGCAGTGTGTAGTGTTATACATGGGGTGATTGGTGATATATTTGGGGTCCCCTCCCCCTCCGCAGTGTGTAGTGTTATACATGGGGTGATTGGTGATATATTTGGGGTGCCCTCCCCCTCCGCAGTGTGTAGTGTTATACATGGGGTGATTGGTGATATATTTGGGGTGCCCTCCCCCTCCGCAGTGTGTAGTGTTATACATGGGGTGATTGGTGATATATTTGGGGTGCCCTCCCCCTCCGCAGTGTGTAGTGTTATACATGGGGTGATTGGTGATATATTTGGGGTCTCCTCCCCCTCCGCAGTGTGTAGTGTTATACATGGGGTGATTGGTGATATATTTGGGGTCTCCTCCCCCTCCGCAGTGTGTAGTGTTATACATGGGGTGATTGGTGATATATTTGGGGTGCCCTCCCCCTCCGCAGTGTGTAGTGTTATACATGGGGTGATTGGTGATATATTTGGGGTCTCCTCCCCCTCCGCAGTGTGTAGTGTTATACATGGGGTGATTGGTGATATATTTGGGGTGCCCTCCCCCTCCGCAGTGTGTAGTGTTATACATGGGGTGATTGGTGATATATTTGGGGTCCCCTCCCCCTCCGCAGTGTGTAGTGTTATACATGGGGTGATTGGTGATATATTTGGGGTGCCCTCCCCCTCCGCAGTGTGTAGTGTTATACATGGGGTGATTGGTGATATATTTGGGGTGCCCTCCCCCTCCGCAGTGTGTAGTGTTATACATGGGGTGATTGGTGATATATTTGGGGTCTCCTCCCCCTCCGCAGTGTGTAGTGTTATACATGGGGTGATTGGTGATATATTTGGGGTGCCCTCCCCCTCCGCAGTGTGTAGTGTTATACATGGGGTGATTGGTGATATATTTGGGGTGCCCTCCCCCTCCGCAGTGTGTGTAATGTTATACACAGGGTGGTTGATGATATATTTGGGGTGCCCCTCTGTACTAACGTCTCCTCCCCCCCGCAGTGTGTAGTGATATATTTGGGGTGACCCTCTGTACTAACGTCTCCTCCCCCCGCAGTGTCTTTGGGCCCCCTGGGGGCGGTGGGCCTCTTCCGGCTGGTGGTCCGGCTCTGCTGCCCGGTGTCTCTGGTGAAGTCCCTCATCAGCCTCCTGCACCTGGTGACTGCGTCCTGTAACATGGCCGCCCTGGACCGCGCCGAGCGCGCCAAGAAGAAGTAGGGGGCGCAGAAGGTCCCGTGCAATCATTTCTTATCTGAGTATTGTGTGTCCAGGAACCCTCCTGGGCCTAGGTTACCTCTCCCCCAGCCCCCCCCCCCGGTGGAGGTTTGGGGTCACTCTCTCTGCTGTGAGTTCGGGGGGCGCTGCTCTCGGTTGTGTTGACCACTCATCATTTTACTGTAATTTTTTTTTTACATTTTTTTCTTTTATATTCGCACCATGTGACATGAATTAGTTTTAGTTTTGTGGCCATGTGTCTCCCGTCTGGTTTTCGGGCCGGTATAGCAGCTCCCATCATGCACAGGGAGAGGCGCCAGGCACCACTATTACACTGTAATGTGTAGTGACCCCGGGGGGGGGGGGCATAGAGGACTCAGGGATAAGCACAGGTTAAAGGGGAGATGGCGCCACCCTTGTGTACAGGTTGTGTCTGGTACTGCAGCTCAGTTTCATTGGGATGGATGATGGGGGTGGTGGTTTTCTTAGTTCTGGTAATCCCGTATAGATCTATATACAGCAGCCCTGGAGGCACTCCCATAATGCTTTGCACGCTGTACCTGATGTGTATATACTATATATCCCACTATGTGACATCTTGGGAGTGCGGCTCCCATAAAGCGAGACCCTTCACCTCTAGATTCACACTGTGCACATTACAGACCCCCCCCCTCCTTCCCTCTCGTTTTGTGTACACAGCCACCGCTGCTGTGTGATGTTACTGGGTGTTAGAGCAGATCAGTGATTGGTGCAGTATTATACCCCGAGCTGTGACGTCCTATATACGGGGACAGATACTTGTGCTAGTTCTGTGGTGACCTGTGTTGTCTGCAGAGCATCGCGCCTCTCCCCCTGTCTGATCCTCCTGCAGCCGCTCACGCTGGCCGTTACAATAAAGGATATTGAGTATCGCTCTGTGTATTGCTGTCTCTGGTACAAGGTCATAGGTCGGGGTCATAGGGATGACAAGACACAGGTCACCCCCGGGCCGGCAGTGGCCCCTCACTACGAAGCAGGGGATACGGCCAACACATGGGCATCTGCTGCTGATGTGGTAAGTACTCTGTGTACCGCCATATGGTGCACATGTTACGGACTCTCATGTGCTGCATAGCGGCCATCACTGAGGAGCCCCAGATCCCGAGGGGGAAAATAAAAGCCAAAGAAATGTTTAAAAAAAAAAATTATATAAAACAATTCCTTTTTTTTTTTTAAATATATTAGTAATTTTCTGAAATATTTTCTGCCTTTTTGTGCTCGAAACTAAATCATCCCCCGAGGCAGAAAGTTTCATGTTTAATATTTGGGGGATCATTGTAATTCTGTATAAAAATTATGAACAATGTTTTCAGAAATGTGGTAACTGGATTATTAGCCACGAGGTCCCCGAGGACATAAGGTTTTTTCAATGATCCGTTTTTGCGACAAATCACCGGAAGACCAATCCTGCAAGAATCCGTAAGACATGATGTGAATCCGCGCCGCGCTGCGATCACACGTGGTAATTACGTGGCGTTTGGAAGCGCAATACAACAGCCGAGGAGACAGAGATTGACCTCGTTTACATTTGCGATAACATTGCACTAACGAGGCGTTATGTAAACATGTTAACGTACTGTAATTAGACAAATCTCTGTAGCAGTTGTATTGTGTTTCAATGCACGTGTGAACGTAGCCTGAGCGGACAGATTGTGTAGGCCCCCCCCCCCTCCCCGAGGGGGTCCTTGTCCCGCAGGACGCTGCACAGTTCCTCCTCGGTTCGGCACACAGCCGTACGGACGTGACGCAGATGATCCGCACATCTGTTTGGGTAAGTTTGGTGAATATTTTACAGCAAGTTGACGACCCTAGGAAGCAGCTAAGGCCGGGCGCTCCAGCCAATCACAGCCAGGGTTAGTTCTCATACATGGACCTCTTGTGAGAGCTGAGGATCCGTCACAATCTGCTCCAAAACCATGAGATGCTCGCGCATACAAAGTTTCCAGAGCTGCAAATGTGGAGGGAATGGCGCCCCCTACAGGTAGCAGTATAATGACACATGATAGAGGCAGAGAGGAGGGAGCAACAACACGAAGAATGAGTGGCCAACATAGTCATAGTCCTCACAGAGCATGCGCACACTGCTGGCGGGGAGGACGAGCGCTTATTGGCTAAAGGTCAAATGTGCGGGAATCTCGGAGTTCGGCTGAGGAGACGGCGGAGAGCAGTGACCTGAAGACTAATAGCGAGTCCTCGTAAGTCAGTCACATCCCAATAGCAGCCGCACCCTGCCAGGTACATGCACAACGCGGTCCTAATAGTAGACACAACACTTCCACACCCCATTCATCTAAAAACCAAGTCCTCCAAACCTTCTGCTATGCTGACCAATATGTATCCACTGCAAAAACCTTCCCAAACGACCAAACCACAGGCGCCCTGGACACGGCAATGGGTTCCCTGCAGCCTTTGGCACCAGACTCTGAAATCTGTCTAACTGCAAGTAAGACAATGGGGCGGATTTACTGACCCGGTCCTGTCACGATCCTGTGGCGCGTTGTCCGACGTGGATACGGGTCTGCTGGGATTCAATAAGATCGTGTGCCCGATATCCTGCAGGTGTCACTGCTGCGCCGAGGTCCCCGGAGTTCACCTGCTTCTTCCCGCTGCATGTAAGTGCTGATCTTGTGACACAAATCCTTTTTAAAATTCCGTGGTTTATCCGAATCCGTCAGATTAGACGATCTAATGGAAGCAGGGTGCAAATGTCTAAATTTTGCCATCCACGCTGCACCCCGAACTCCCGACGCGCATCGCGACCGGCAGCAGACTTAGGGAACCGGGTCTCAGGAACCGACTTCGCCCAGGACTTCCTTGCCGGTGGGTCAGTGCCCCATCTTTAAATCCCCCTATCACCTAAATTGTTATTCTCTACCCCCAATCACTACCACCCAAGTATTCTAAGCCCTCCCTGCTCTCCCAGGAGTAACACTAAAGCTTCATTGCAGACGCCTGTGATAACTGTCACAGCTGATTATTGTAGCCTGAGGCTAAAGTACAGTAACTTACCAACATCCAGAGGTCCGTCTGTAACTAGGGGTCGGTTGTTCGTAAGTAGGGGTCCGCCTGTACTTGCAAACTGGCAACCCACCAGCCTGCACACAGCTGTCACTTGTGCTGCTAAAAGTGACCTAAAGCATTTATAACTTTCTACATTGTATTATTTCTAGAGATTATGTTACACTGTAGAAATGGAAGTATCTATGAAATGTGTGATGTCCAGATTACAGCTGATTGCTTGTTTTAATACATTTTCCTAATTCTCTGCCTGATGTCCACGTCCGAGACCCTATTAATCACATTGCTAAGCATTTTTTGGATTTTTATCATTTTTAAAGTGGTAGAATCTTGTCCTTCTCTAGCGGCGACCATGAAGTGAGGAAAGAGCTCGGCGGGGCTAAAAATGGACAGCAATTTACAGCACTGCTGCAAATAACGTCACTAGTGTAGGAGGAGGATGGGGTTAAATCATCAGCTGCAATGCAAAAGGACTTCAGCGATTCTGTAGTTGGGGGGGGGGGGTGCGGGGGTGTAGACCTTAATGTATCTCAAATTTTGGCACCTGCCCTTTAATATTATTTTTCAGCTGCATTGGATAAACTTGTAAACCATAACCATGGCCTGAATGATACAACGGACTGTACGTGATACAATGCTCAGATCTATTCATACTAAATAAAATCTGTTCTCTTAATATATTGATACATACTGCATGAAATAATATAATAGGACTTAGGTGGGATCCAGTGACGTCTGTAGCTCTGGGTATGGAGTGCAGTCCCCTGCGTCGCTCCGTAGGCCGCTCCGTAGGCCGCTCCGTGCTGGTGGTAACGATCCGCTCCCCTTCAGTCACGGATATTTGGTTATGTCCAATCTTATTAAATATTTAAGGGTTCATTCGGTAAAAGCCTAGAGGTCACGTAGACAACACCCTTAGGGGTAACCTAAACTCTAACCAGACGCTGCTGGTGCCTTTAGCCTTGACCCCACCGGTGGCCCTAGGTGTGCGCGTCCACTGCCGATGAGGACACCGCTGCGAAGATTTATCATAAGCGTCTGATAACATTATGTGAAAGTCTCGTGAGCAGAGATAAAAATCCTATGCATCCTGCAAAAAACAAGCCCCAGCACCGCTCCGTACATGGCTGCCATATAAAGTACGGGATTTATTTACTAGTTAAGTATAAGGAAAAACTAGACAAGAATAGGCCCCTGTCACACTGCCGCGTGGGGGCGTATAATGTGTGGTTGTATATACATCCCCATCGGTGGCTATAGGTGCACACAAGTGTAGTACTACACCGTGCATGGGGGACATATAGAGCCTGCTATATCTGTATATATATGCGCCTCGCTATGGAGAGAGGAGACGGGAACAGCGCTCAACCCTCTCCAACGCGCGGCCGTGTGCTCACCCGTCCATGTGAAAGAGGTCATGTGACAGCAAATGCTAGAAAAACCCAAGTTTGTAAATTTCACCCTGCAATTTTTTTTGGGGATTATGGCTTGAGATTCATGTAATTTTCATATTGGACAATGAGTCCTCGAGGCTCCGCAGCAGACGGGAGTCGTTCTCTCGGAGAGCCGCACAGAATTCCTCCTCGGCTCCTTTCTTTATGATCATATTTAACAGCGTGCCATTCCTCTGGAGGCGCGTGCGGTGCGCTGTGATCTCCTCCTCTTCAGCATCACTGATGACTCGTCTCGCCCGTAAAGACAGCAGTATGGGGGACAGGAGCCCCAGCCGCTCACACAGACCCTTGTAGTTCTTCTGAACAAAATGTTTTGCCTCTGAAATTGAAGGAAATTTATCTTAGAGGGAATCTATCAGCAGGTGCGACCCATGCAGACTGCAGCCAGTCCAGTCGTAGCAGCTGCTATGGGGCCCTAAGTGTCAGGGGGCCCGGTAATCTGACCATACAGACTGCAGCCAGTCCAGTGGTAGCAGCTGCTATGGGGCCCGCAGTGTCAGGGGGGCCCGGTAATCTGACCATACAGACTGCAGCCAGTCCAGTGGTAGCAGCTGCTATGGGGCCCGCAGTGTCAGGGGGGCCCGGTAATCTGACCATACAGACTGCAGCCAGTCCAGTGGTAGCAGCTGCTATGGGGCCCGCAGTGTCAGGGGGGCCCGGTAATCTGACCATACAGACTGCAGCCAGTCCAGTGGTAGCAGCTGCTATGGGGCCCGCAGTGTCAGGGGGGCCCGGTAATCTGGCCATACAGACTAAAGAGTGGAGGATGTGCAGCATTATATACCTATTACGCTGCACATTGCACAGTATAATAAGTATATAACATACAAGTGATGTGTATATGTGCTGTATATGTGGCTATATGCTCTATATGTGTGCGTTTGATTGTATAAATGTCTTCAGATATGTATGGAATGGGGGGTGGGGCCTAATAAACCTGCTATGGAGCCCTGCCTCGCCTAGTTACGCCCCTGGTATTGTCCCTGGAGAGATGTGTATTCAGACCACTGATTAAGTTGTTAGTAGCAGCAGGACTGTGAAATGTGGATTTATATTTTAGGTTTGTAGAACAAACCTGAGTAACAAATGCACAGAGCACAGCAGTGTGAGCAGCTACAATCCTGGAATATAAATCCATATTTCACAATCCTGGTGGTACATAACACACAGAAAGGTCTGATTCCACATTTCTCCAGGGACAATACACTGGCTGCAGTCTGTATGGCAACATCTGCTGACATAGATCCAGGCACTGGGACTGTGGCATCTTCCTATATTTGTTATTCATGGCCTGTGTCCTTCTAAGATCAGCTTGTATAATTATGGTAATGAGCCTGTAGGGCTCTGGGGGATGTTACCAAAGTCTTCCCATGCTCTAGCTTCACAGGCTGTTACACTGTTGTAATCTCATTGCAGCACAGGAAGTTTCATCATGGGATTGGGAAGTGCTCCTGCACAGTGTAATCGTCTGTGAATCTACACCGTGTAGGAGCTCTGGAAACCGCCCCAGTAGCCTTTCAGGCTCATTAGAATAATTTTGAGAGTTGATTTTAGAAGAAAGACGACCACGGATAACAAACAAAGAAAATTCCCACAGTCCCGCTGTTCGGATCTATGAGTAATGTCCCGGGTTTATACTTGACGGCTTCCCTGGCAGTAACATTGGCTTCTCTCATAACTTGTACTTCCCACAATCCACCAGGACAAGCAGATATTTCTGTGCATTCACTAAGGAGAGGAGAATACCTGAGACGGCCGATTGCTCTGATGCTTCATCTGTGGCGAAACCAGGACTCGTCCTCGGGAGTTTATCAAGATGTTCTCATGAAAGTTAAAGCAACAGAAAGTTACATTTGTCATATAATACAGGATGTAACTCAGTATCAGTACAGGATAAGTAATGTCATGTATGTACACAGTGACTGCACCAGCAGCAGAATAGTGACTGCAGCTCTGGAGTATAATACAGGATGTAACTCAGGATCAGTACAGGATAAGTAATGTCATGTATGTACACAGTGACTGCACCAGCAGCAGAATAGTGAGTGCAGCTCTGGAGTATAATACAGGATGTAACTCAGGATCAGTACAGGATAAGTAATGTCATGTATGTACACAGTGACTGCACCAGCAGCAGAATAGTGAGTGCAGCTCTGGGGTATAATACAGGATGTAACTCAGTATCAGTACAGGATAAGTAATGTCATGTATGTACACAGTGACTGCACCAGCAGCAGAATAGTGAGTGCAGCTCTGGGGTATAATACAGGATGTAACTCAGGATCAGTACAGGATAAGTAATGTCATGTATGTACACAGTGACTGCACCAGCAGCAGAATAGTGAGTGCAGCTCTGGGGTATAATACAGGATGTAACTCAGGATCAGTACAGGATAAGTAATGTCATGTATGTACACAGTGACTGCACCAGCAGCAGAATAGTGAGTGCAGCTCTGGGGTATAATACAGGATGTAACTCAGGATCAGTACAGGATAAGTAATGTCATGTATGTACACAGTGACTGCACCAGCAGCAGAATAGTGAGTGCAGCTCTGGGGTATAATACAGGATGTAACTCGGGATCAGTACAGGATAAGTAATGTCATGTATGTACACAGTGACTGCACCAGCAGCAGAATAGTGAGTGCAGCTCTGGGGTATAATACAGGATGTAACTCGGGATCAGTACAGGATAAGTAATGTCATGTATGTACACAGTGACTGCACCAGCAGCAGAATAGTGAGTGCAGCTCTGGGGTATAATACAGGATGTAACTCAGGATCAGTACAGGATAAGTAATGTCATGTATGTACACAGTGACTGCACCAGCAGCAGAATAGTGAGTGCAGCTCTGGGGTATAATACAGGATGTAACTCAGGATCAGTACAGGATAAGTAATGTCATGTATGTACACAGTGACTGCACCAGCAGCAGAATAGTGAGTGCAGCTCTGGGGTATAATACAGGATGTAGCTCGGGATCAGTACAGGATAAGTAATGTCATGTATGTACACAGTGACTGCACCAGCAGCAGAATAGTGAGTGCAGCTCTGGTGTATAATACAGGATGTAACTCAGGATCAGTACAGGATAAGTAATGTCATGTATGTACACAGTGACTGCACCAGCAGCAGAATAGTGAGTGCAGCTCTGGAGTATAATACAGGATGTAACTCAGGATCAGTACAGGATAAGTATTGTCATGTATGTACACAGTGACTGCACCAGCAGCAGAATAGTGAGTGCAGCTCTGGAGTATAATACTGGATGTAACTCAGGATCAGTACAGGATAAGTAATGTCATGTATGTACACAGTGACTGCACCAGCAGCAGAATAGTGAGTGCAGCTCTGGAGTATAATACTGGATGTAACTCAGGATCAGTACAGGATAAGTAATGTCATGTATGTACACAGTGACTGCACCAGCAGCAAAATAGTGAGTGCAGCTCTGGGGTATAATACAGGATGTAACTCAGGATCAGTACAGGATAAGTAATGTCATGTATGTACACAGTGACTGCACCAGCAGCAGAATAGTGAGTGCAGCTCTGGGGTATAATACAGGATGTAACTCAGGATCAGTACAGGATAAGTAATGTCATGTATGTACACAGTGACTGCACCAGCACCAGAATAGTGAGTGCAGCTCTGAGGATAATACAGGATATAACTCAGGATCAGTACAGGATAAGTAATGTCATGTATGTACACAGTGACTGCACCAGCAGCAGAATAGTGAGTGCAGCTCTGGAGTATAATACAGGATGTAACTCAGGATCAGTACAGGATAAGTAATGTCATGTATGTACACAGTGACTACACCAGCAGCAGCAGAATAGTGAGTGCAGCTCTGGAGTATAATACAGGATGTAACTCAGGATCAGTACAGGATAAGTAATGTCATGTATGTACACAGTGACTGCACCAGCAGCAGAATAGTGAGTGCAGCTCTGGAGTATAATGCAGGATGTAACTCAGGATCAGTACAGGATAAGTAATGTCATGTATGTACACAGTGACTGCACCAGCAGCAGAATAGTGAGTGCAGCTCTGGGGTATAATACAGGATGTAACTCGGGATCAGTACAGGATAAGTAATTTCATGTATGTACACGGTGACTGCACCAGCAGCAGAATAGTGAGTGCAGCTCTGGGGTATAATACAGGATGTAACTCGGGATCAGTACAGGATAAGTAATGTCATGTATGTACACAGTGACTGCACCAGCAGCAGAATAGTGAGTGCAGCTCTGGGGTATAATACAGGATGTAACTCAGGATCAGTACAGGATAAGTAATGTCATGTATGTACACAGTGACTGCACCAGCAGCAGAATAGTGAGTGCAGCTCTGGGGTATAATACAGGATGTAACTCGGGATCAGTACAGGATAAGTAATTTCATGTATGTACACGGTGACTGCACCAGCAGCAGAATAGTGAGTGCAGCTCTGGGGTATAATACAGGATGTAACTCAGGATCAGTACAGGATAAGTAATGTCATGTATGTACACAGTGACTGCACCAGCAGCAGAATAGTGAGTGCAGCTCTGGAGTATAATACAGGATGTAACTCAGGATCAGTACAGGATAAGTATTGTCATGTATGTACACAGTGACTGCACCAGCAGCAGAATAGTGAGTGCAGCTCTGGAGTATAATACTGGATGTAACTCAGGATCAGTACAGGATAAGTAATGTCATGTATGTACACAGTGACTGCACCAGCAGCAGAATAGTGAGTGCAGCTCTGGAGTATAATACTGGATGTAACTCAGGATCAGTACAGGATAAGTAATGTCATGTATGTACACAGTGACTGCACCAGCACCAGAATAGTGAGTGCAGCTCTGGAGGATAATACAGGATGTAACTCAGGATCAGTACAGGATAAGTAATGTCATGTATGTACACAGTGACTGCACCAGCAGCAGAATAGTGAGTGCAGCTCTGGAGTATAATACAGGATGTAACTCAGGATCAGTACAGGATAAGTAATGTCATGTATGTACACAGTGACTACACCAGCAGCAGCAGAATAGTGAGTGCAGCTCTGGAGTATAATACAGGATGTAACTCAGGATCAGTACAGGATAAGTAATGTCATGTATGTACACAGTGACTGCACCAGCAGCAGAATAGTGAGTGCAGCTCTGGGGTATAATACAGGATGTAACTCAGGATCAGTACAGGATAAGTAATGTCATGTAGGTACACAGTGACTGCACCAGCAGCAGAATAGTGAGTGCAGCTCTGGAGTATAATACAGGATGTAACTCAGGATCAGTACAGGATAAGTAATGTCATGTATGTACACGGTGACTGCACCAGCAGCAGAATAGTGAGTGCAGCTCTGGGGTATAATACAGGATGTAACTCAGGATCAGTACAGGATAAGTAATGTCATGTATGTACACAGTGACTGCACCAGCAGCAGAATAGTGAGTGCAGCTCTGGAGTATAATACAGGATGTAACTCAGGATCAGTACAGGATAAGTATTGTCATGTATGTACACAGTGACTGCACCAGCAGCAGAATAGTGAGTGCAGCTCTGGAGTATAATACTGGATGTAACTCAGGATCAGTACAGGATAAGTAATGTCATGTATGTACACAGTGACTGCACCAGCAGCAGAATAGTGAGTGCAGCTCTGGAGTATAATACAGGATGTAACTCAGTATCAGTACAGGATAAGTAATGTCATGTATGTACACAGTGACTGCACCAGCAGCAGAATAGTGAGTGCAGCTCTGGTGTATAATACAGGATGTAACTCAGGATCAGTACAGGATAAGTAATGCCATGTATGTACACAGTGACTGCACCAGCAGCAGAATAGTGAGTGCAGCTCTGGTGTATAATACAGGATGTAACTCAGGATCAGTACAGGATAAGTAATGTCATGTATGTACACAGTGACTGCACCAGCAGCAGAATAGTGAGTGCAGCTCTGGTGTATAATACAGGATGTAACTCAGGATCAGTACAGGATAAGTAATGTCATGTATGTACACAGTGACTGCACCAGCAGCAAAATAGTGAGTGCAGCTCTGGTGTATAATACAGGATGTAACTCAGGATCAGTACAGGATAAGTAATGTCATGTATGTACACAGTGACTGCACCAGCAGCAGAATAGTGAGTGCAGCTCTGGAGTATAATACAGGATGTAACTCAGGATCAGTACAGGATAAGTAATGTCATGTATGTACACAGTGACTGCACCAGCAGCAGAATAGTAAGTGCAGCTCTGGAGTATAATACAGGATGTAACTCAGGATCAGTACAGGATAAGTAATGTCATGTATGTACACAGTGACTGCACCAGCAGCAGAATAGTGAGTGCAGCTCTGGTGTATAATACAGGATGTAACTCAGGATCAGTACAGGATAAGTAATGTCATGTATGTACACAGTGACTGCACCAGCAGCAGAATAGTGAGTGCAGCTCTGGTGTATAATACAGGATGTAACTCAGGATCAGTACAGGATAAGTAATGTCATGTATGTACACAGTGACTGCACCAGCAGCAGAATAGTGAGTGCAGCTCTGGGGTATAATACAGGATGTAACTCAGGATCAGTACAGGATAAGTAATGTCATGTATGTACACAGTGACTGCACCAGCAGCAGAATAGTGAGTGCAGCTCTGGGGTATAATACAGGATGTAACTCAGGATCAGTACAGGATAAGTAATGTCATGTATGTACACAGTGACTGCACCAGCAGCAGAATAGTGAGTGCAGCTCTGGGGTATAATACAGGATGTAACTCAGGATCAGTACAGGATAAGTAATGTCATGTATGTACACAGTGACTGCACCAGCAGCAGAATAGTGAGTGCAGCTCTGGGGTATAATACAGGATGTAACTCGGGATCAGTACAGGATAAGTAATGTCATGTATGTACACAGTGACTGCACCAGCAGCAGAATAGTGAGTGCAGCTCTGGGGTATAATACAGGATGTAACTCAGGATCAGTACAGGATAAGTAATGTCATGTATGTACACAGTGACTGCACCAGCAGCAGAATAGTGAGTGCAGCTCTGGGGTATAATACAGGATGTAACTCAGGATCAGTACAGGATAAGTAATGTCATGTATGTACACAGTGACTGCACCAGCAGCAGAATAGTGAGTGCAGCTCTGGGGTATAATACAGGATGTAACTCGGGATCAGTACAGGATAAGTAATGTCATGTATGTACACAGTGACTGCACCAGCAGCAGAATAGTGAGTGCAGCTCTGGTGTATAATACAGGATGTAACTCAGGATCAGTACAGGATAAGTAATGTCATGTATGTACACAGTGACTGCACCAGCAGCAGAATAGTGAGTGCAGCTCTGGAGTATAATACAGGATGTAACTCAGGATCAGTACAGGATAAGTATTGTCATGTATGTACACAGTGACTGCACCAGCAGCAGAATAGTGAGTGCAGCTCTGGAGTATAATACTGGATGTAACTCAGGATCAGTACAGGATAAGTAATGTCATGTATGTACACAGTGACTGCACCAGCAGCAGAATAGTGAGTGCAGCTCTGGAGTATAATACTGGATGTAACTCAGGATCAGTACAGGATAAGTAATGTCATGTATGTACACAGTGACTGCACCAGCACCAGAATAGTGAGTGCAGCTCTGAGGATAATACAGGATGTAACTCAGGATCAGTACAGGATAAGTAATGTCATGTATGTACACAGTGACTGCACCAGCAGCAGAATAGTGAGTGCAGCTCTGGAGTATAATACAGGATGTAACTCAGGATCAGTACAGGATAAGTAATGTCATGTATGTACACAGTGACTACACCAGCAGCAGCAGAATAGTGAGTGCAGCTCTGGAGTATAATACAGGATGTAACTCAGGATCAGTACAGGATAAGTAATGTCATGTATGTACACAGTGACTGCACCAGCAGCAGAATAGTGAGTGCAGCTCTGGAGTATAATGCAGGATGTAACTCAGGATCAGTACAGGATAAGTAATGTCATGTATGTACACAGTGACTGCACCAGCAGCAGAATAGTGAGTGCAGCTCTGGGGTATAATACAGGATGTAACTCGGGATCAGTACAGGATAAGTAATTTCATGTATGTACACGGTGACTGCACCAGCAGCAGAATAGTGAGTGCAGCTCTGGGGTATAATACAGGATGTAACTCAGGATCAGTACAGGATAAGTAATGTCATGTATGTACACAGTGACTGCACCAGCAGCAGAATAGTGAGTGCAGCTCTGGGGTATAATACAGGATGTAACTCAGGATCAGTACAGGATAAGTAATGTCATGTATGTACACAGTGACTGCACCAGCAGCAGAATAGTGAGTGCAGCTCTGGGGTATAATACAGGATGTAACTCGGGATCAGTACAGGATAAGTAATTTCATGTATGTACACGGTGACTGCACCAGCAGCAGAATAGTGAGTGCAGCTCTGGGGTATAATACAGGATGTAACTCAGGATCAGTACAGGATAAGTAATGTCATGTATGTACACAGTGACTGCACCAGCAGCAGAATAGTGAGTGCAGCTCTGGAGTATAATACAGGATGTAACTCAGGATCAGTACAGGATAAGTATTGTCATGTATGTACACAGTGACTGCACCAGCAGCAGAATAGTGAGTGCAGCTCTTGAGTATAATACTGGATGTAACTCAGGATCAGTACAGGATAAGTAATGTCATGTATGTACACAGTGACTGCACCAGCAGCAGAATAGTGAGTGCAGCTCTGGAGTATAATACTGGATGTAACTCAGGATCAGTACAGGATAAGTAATGTCATGTATGTACACAGTGACTGCACCAGCACCAGAATAGTGAGTGCAGCTCTGGAGGATAATACAGGATGTAACTCAGGATCAGTACAGGATAAGTAATGTCATGTATGTACACAGTGACTGCACCAGCAGCAGAATAGTGAGTGCAGCTCTGGAGTATAATACAGGATGTAACTCAGGATCAGTACAGGATAAGTAATGTCATGTATGTACACAGTGACTACACCAGCAGCAGCAGAATAGTGAGTGCAGCTCTGGAGTATAATACAGGATGTAACTCAGGATCAGTACAGGATAAGTAATGTCATGTATGTACACAGTGACTGCACCAGCAGCAGAATAGTGAGTGCAGCTCTGGGGTATAATACAGGATGTAACTCAGGATCAGTACAGGATAAGTAATGTCATGTATGTACACAGTGACTGCACCAGCAGCAGAATAGTGAGTGCAGCTCTGGGGTATAATACAGGATGTAACTCAGGATCAGTACAGGATAAGTAATGTCATGTATGTACACAGTGACTGCACCAGCAGCAGAATAGTGAGTGCAGCTCTGGAGTATAATACAGGATGTAACTCAGGATCAGTACAGGATAAGTAATGTCATGTATGTACACGGTGACTGCACCAGCAGCAGAATAGTGAGTGCAGCTCTGGGGTATAATACAGGATGTAACTCAGGATCAGTACAGGATAAGTAATGTCATGTATGTACACAGTGACTGCACCAGCAGCAGAATAGTGAGTGCAGCTCTGGAGTATAATACAGGATGTAACTCAGGATCAGTACAGGATAAGTAATGTCATGTATGTACACAGTGACTGCACCAGCAGCAGAATAGTGAGTGCAGCTCTGGGGTATAATACAGGATGTAACTCAGGATCAGTACAGGATAAGTAATGTCATGTATGTACACAGTGACTGCACCAGCAGCAGAATAGTGAGTGCAGCTCTGGGGTATAATACAGGATGTAACTCAGGATCAGTACAGGATAAGTAATGTCATGTATGTACAGTGACTGCACCAGCAGCAGAATAGTGAGTGCAGCTCTGGGGTATAATACAGGATGTAACTCAGGATCAGTACAGGATAAGTAATGTCATGTATGTACAGTGACTGCACCAGCAGCAGAATAGTGAGTGCAGCTCTGGGGTATAATACAGGATGTAACTCAGGATCAGTACAGGATAAGTAATGTCATGTATGTACAGTGACTGCACCAGCAGCAGAATAGTGAGTGCAGCTCTGGGGTATAATACAGGCTGTAACTCAGGATCAGTACAGGATAAGTAATGTCATGTATGTACAGTGACTGCACCAGCAGCAGAATAGTGAGTGCAGCTCTGGGGTATAATACAGGATGTAACTCGGGATCAGTACAGGATAAGCAGGGGTTGTTCTGTGTAACCCTTGGCCTTACCTTTCCTCAGGGTACAGGACCAGATGACGCCCCCGTTCCTTCTCTCCGCTATACGTAGCTGTATATCCTCCCTGACATCCTGGACGCTGATCTCGGAGTAAGGATAGAGCCTGGATGGACTAGTGAGGCGGAAATGCACCACCTGCAGGGGGCGGTAGATGATCATCTCTTAGGCCATGACCCAGTGCTCCCCTCTAGTTACCTCCGGCTCCATCTCCGCTCCCCTCCAGTCACCTCTGGCTCCATCTCCGCTCCTTGCTAGTTACCTCCGGCTCCATCTCCGCTCCTTGCTAGTTACCTCCGGCTCCATCTCCGCTCCCCTCCAGTTACCTCCGGCTCTATCTCCGCTCCCCTCCAGTTACCTCCGGCTCTATCTCCGCTCCCCTCCAGTTACCTCCGGCTCTATCTCCGCTCCCCTCCAGTTACCTCCGGCTCTATCTCCGCTCCCCTCCAGTTACCTCCGGCTCTATCTCCGCTCCCCTCCAGTTACCTCCGGCTCTATCTCCGCTCCCCTCCAGTTACCTCCGGCTCTATCTCCGCTCCCCTCCAGTTACCTCCGGCTCTATCTCCGCTCCCCTCCAGTTACCTCCGGCTCTATCTCCGCTCCCCTCCAGTTACCTCCGGCTCTATCTCCGCTCCCCTCCAGTTACCTCCGGCTCTATCTCCGCTCCCCGCTAGTTACCTCCGGCTCTATCTCCGCTCCCCTCCAGTTACCTCCGGCTCTATCTCCGCTCCCCTCCAGTTACCTCCGGCTCTATCTCCGCTCCCCGCTAGTTACCTCCGGCTCTATCTCCGCTCCCCGCTAGTTACCTCCGGCTCTATCTCCGCTCCCCGCTAGTTACCTCCGGCTCCATCTCCGCTCCCCGCTAGTTACCTCCGGCTCTATCTCCGCTCCCCTCTAGTTACCTCCGGCTCTATCTCCGCTCCCCTCTAGTTACCTCCGGCTCTATCTCCGCTCCCCGCTAGTTACCTCCGGCTCTATCTCCGCTCCCCGCTAGTTACCTCCGGCTCTATCTCCGCTCCCCGCTAGTTACCTCCGGCTCTATCTCCGCTCCCCGCTAGTTACCTCCGGCTCTATCTCCGCTCCCCGCTAGTTACCTCCGGCTCTATCTCCGCTCCGCGTGGCCCCTGCACCGTGTAGTCGGTCATGGCGTACACTGACTTGGTCTGCGGAGGTTTTCCAATGTGGTGAAATTCACTGCCGATCTCCTTGTCGATAACCTGGAGGGGATGATAGAGACGGATGATAGAGCGGGACAAGAGCCGCACCTTAGGGGGGGGGGGCCTCCAAAAAGTGCCTTGTGATCTGTCCTGATCATGTGACCAGCACCGGCCCGACCCATGTGTGATGATTACATGACCGGGAGTCTGGGGTCATAGTGGGGTCACACATAATGTCATTTTTTGGATTTTCGCTGACTCACACTTTTCATTCTGGGTTCGTTATCGATCATCAGATAAAGGCGAAAGCAGAAGGCGACATCCACCCGGCAGTAGATGAGCACCAGAACTTCTCCAGGAGAGCCCCCAGGCAGGAAAACGTCGGGTGCTCCAGCACCAGGTGGGAGGATCGGACCAGCGCCGGAGACTCCAGGATCATCTTGTTGCCTTTGAAGTGGACGCACCTTATATAGGATTTATATCGTGTACAACCTGCAAAATACACGAGGATAGTCAGAGACCACAGGCATCGCTGTCACCAACACCAGAACTTCCCGGTGGACGACACAGAGGCATCGCTGTCACCAACACCAGAACTTCCCTGGCGGACGACACAGAGGCATCGCCGTCACCAACACCAGAACTTCCCTGGTGGACGACACAGAGGCATCGCCGTCACCAACACCAGAACTTCCCTGGTGGACGACACAGAGGCATCGCCGTCACCAACACCAGAACTTCCCGGTGGACGACACAGAGGCATCGCTGTCACCAACACCAGAACTTCCCTGGCGGACGACACAGAGGCATCGCCGTCACCAACACCAGAACTTCCCTGGTGGACGACACAGAGGCATCGCCGTCACCAACACCAGAACTTCCCTGGTGGACGACACAGAGGCATCGCCGTCACCAACACCAGAACTTCCCTGGTGGACGACACAGAGGCATCGCCGTCACCAACACCAGAACTTCCCTGGCGGACGACACAGAGGCATCGCCGTCACCAACACCAGAACTTCCCTGGTGGATGACACAGAGGCATCGCCGTCACCAACACCAGAACTTCCCTGGTGGACGACACAGAGGCATCGCCGTCACCAACACCAGAACTTCCCTGGCGGACGACACAGAGGCATCGCCGTCACCAACACCAGAACTTCCCTGGTGGACGACACAGAGGCATCGCCGTCACCAACACCAGAACTTCCCTGGCGGACGACACAGAGGCATCGCCGTCACCAACACCAGAACTTCCCTGGCGGACGACACAGAGGCATCGCTGTCACCAACACCAGAACTTCCCTGGTGGATGACACAGAGGCATCGCCGTCACCAACACCAGAACTTCCCTGGTGGACGACACAGAGGCATCGCCGTCACCAACACCAGAACTTCCCTGGCGGACGACACAGAGGCATCGCCGTCACCAACACCAGAACTTCCCTGGTGGCGACACAGAGGCATCGCCGTCACCAACACCAGAACTTCCCTGGTGGATGACACAGAGGCATCGCCGTCACCAACACCAGAACTTCCCTGGTGGACGACACAGAGGGACACCCGCTGCTGCTGCGGCTCTCTATTAGAAGGTTTTAACCCTTTCAGGAGGAATGCGGGATTTTTTTTGTTTGTGCGCTGCATCAGTCCAAATGCACAAAAAAGGGGGAAGGAGGGGGAGTCGTTTCTGAAAGATTCGGTAACAGGTGAACATCTCATCTCTCCAGTAACTTACATTGTGGAGACAAGTAATGAGGTAGGTACACGGCGGACACGTTCTGTGGCCCCTCCTGTGTGACAATGTGGAACAGCGGCCCCGCAATCTCATATCCGTTCCTCTGAGTGTCGGCCATGTGATTATCCCAGGACTCTAGTCTGTACTCCAGGGTCACCGGACCCTTCACCACGAACTGGATCCCGGTCTCTGAGCATCGGTGCCGCCCAGGAGATGTCAGGCGCAACCTGGAGAAGAGACACGAGAGCGTCAGACGCCCGAAACCCAGGCGGGACCTAAGATGTGCCCCATTGTCCTGTCACCGGGCCCCATTGTCCTGTCACCGGGCCCCATTGTCCTGTCACCGGGCCCCATTGTCCTGCCACCGGGCCCCATTGTCCTGCCACCGGGCCCCATTGCCGTACCGCCGGGCCCCATTGTCCTATCACCGGGCCCCATTGTCCTATCACCGGGCCCCGTTGTCCTATCACCGGGCCCCGTTGTCCTATCACCGGGCCCCGTTGTCCTATCACCGGGCCCCGTTGTCCTGTCACCGGGCCCTGTTGTCCTGTCACCGGGCCCCGTTGTCCTGTCGCCGGGCCCCGTTGTCCTACCGCAGGGCCCCATTTCCTACAGGAAGTATCCAGCTTTTATACCATTGAAGTTCATGCCGATATAAGGACGTCACAGGGCGCAGCTCCGCTGGGTAACATCTGGGTTTTGGTGACGATGCTCTACAGGGAACTGACAGCTGAGCTCAGCATAAATGCACGAGACGCGGGGGTCCCCTCCCCCCTGACTACAGAACAGAGAACTAAGCAATATGGAACCTTATACTAGAGACACAAGATCCCAGGAGCCTCCTCACCTTCCAATAATAATAGTGTAATCCTGTGTGATACTGAGCTGTGTATCTAATCCTCTCCTGTGTGATACTGAGCTGTGTATCTTATCCTATCCTGTGTGATACTGAGCTGTGTATCTAATCCTATCCTGTGTGATACTGAGCTGTGTATCTTATCCTATCCTGTGTGATACTGAGCTGTGTATCTAATCCTATCCTGTGTGATACTGAGCTGTGTATCTAATCCTATCCTGTGTGATACTGAGCTGTGTATCTAATCCTATCCTGTGTGATACTGTCTGATGAGCTGTGTATCTAATCCCATCCTGTGTGATACTGTCTGCTGAGCTGTGTATCTAATCCTATCCTGTGTGATACTGTCTGCTGAGCTGTGTATCTAATCCCATCCTGTGTGATACTGTCTGCTGAGCTGTGTATCTAATCCCATCCTGTGTGATACTGCCTGCTGAGCTGTGTATCTAATCCTATCCTGTGTGATACAGCCTGCTGAGCTGTGTATCTAATCCCATCCGGTGTGATACAGGCTGCTGAGCTTTGTATCTAATCTCATACGGTGTGATACTGTCTGCTGACCTGTGTATCTAATCCTATCCTGTGTGATACTGTCTGCTGAGCTGTGTATCTAATCCTATCCTGTGTGATACTGCCTACTAAGCTGTGTATCTAATCCTATCCTGTGTGATACTGTCTGCTGAGCTGTGTATCTAATCCTATCATGTGTGATACTGAGCTGTGTATCTAATCCTATCCTGTGTGATACTGAGCTGTGTATCTAATCCTATCCTGTGTGATACTGTCTGCTGAGTGATGTATATAATCCCATCCTGTGTGATACAGTCTGCTGAGCTGTGTATCTAATCCTATCCTGTGTGATACTGTCTGCTGAGCTGTGTATCTAATCCTATCCTGTGATACTGTCTGCTGAGCTGTGTATCTAATCCTATCCTGTGTGATACTGTCTGCTGAGCTGTGTATCTAATCCCATCCTGTGTGATACTGTCTGCTGAGCCGTGTATCTAATCCCTTCCTGTGTGATACTGTCTGCTGAGCCATGTATCTAATCCTATCCTGTGTGATACTGTCTGCTGAGCCATGTATCTAATCCTATCCTGTGTGATACTGTCTGCTGAGCTGTGTATCTAATCCCATCCTGTGTGATACTGCCTGCTGAGCTGTGTATCTAATCCCACCCTGTGTGATACTGCCTGCTGAGCTGTGTATCTAATCCTATCCTGTGTGATACTGTCTGCTGAGCTGTGTATCTAATCCTCTCCTGTGTGATACTGTCTGCTGAGCTGTGTATCTAATCCCATCCTGTGTGATACTGACTGCTGAGCTGTGTATCTAATCCCATCCTGTGTGATACTGTCTGCTGAGCTGTGTATATAATCCTATCCTGTGTGATACTGTCTGCTGAGCCATGTATCTAATCCTATCCTGTGTGATACTGACTGCTGAGCTGTGTATCTAATCCTATCCTGTGTGATACTGTCTGCTGAGCTGTGTATCTAATCCCATCCTGTGTGATACTGTCTGCTGAGCTGTGTATCTAATCCTATCCTGTGTGATACTGTCTGCTGAGCTGTATATCTAAACAAGTGTTATCTCAGGGCTGCCCTATGTATTGCTGGTATTTATGTATGTGTGGTTATTCGCTGCTGATATATATTTATGTATGCAGTATTGGTATATTTTTGGTTTATATTTCTATGTGCAGGATGTATTTCTGTTTGCTGTATATTTATTGCTGGTCTATATATCTACAGATGCACCATTTTCACTGCAGGTGTTTGTGTGTTTGCTGCATTCATTGCAGGTACCTATTTATTTGTGGGAATATACATTCCAGGTATATATTTCTGTGTGCAGTATACTAGAGGTATATCTTTCTCCTGTGTGATGGTGTATCTCCATGGGGGAGCAGTATATACTCTCATGCTGGTATATACCTGTATCTCCATTGTGTGTTATGGAGCAGTGTCCGTGTATATTCTTATGCTGGTATATACCTGTATCTCCATTGTGTGTTATGGAGCAGTGTCAGTGTATACTCTCATGCTGGTATATATCTGTATCTCCATTGTGTGTTATGGAGCAGTGTCCCTGTATATTCTTATGCTGGTATATACCTGTATCTCCATTGTGTGTTATGGAGCAGTGTCCATGTATATTCTTATGCTGGTATATACCTGTATCTCCATTGTGTGTTATGGAGCAGTGTCCGTGTATATTCTTATGCTGGTATATACCTGTATCTCCATTGTGTGTTATGGAGCAGTGTCCGTGTATACTCTCATGCTGGTATATACCTGTATCTCCATTGTGTGTTATGGAGCAGTGTCCGTGTATACTCTCATGCTGGTATATACCTGTATCTCCATTGTGTGTTATGGAGCAGTGTCCCTGTATATTCTTATGCTGGTATATACCTGTATCTCCATTGTGTGTTATGGAGCAGTGTCCATGTATATTCTTATGCTGGTATATACCTGTATCTCCATTGTGTGTTATGGAGCAGTGTCCGTGTATATTCTTATGCTGGTATATACCTGTATCTCCATTGTGTGTTATGGAGCAGTGTCTGTGTATACTCTCATGCTGGTATATACCTGTATCTCCATTGTGTGTTATGGAGCAGTGTCCGTGTATATTCTTATGCTGGTATATACCTGTATCTCCATTGTGTGTTATGGAGCAGTGTCCGTGTATATTCTCATGCTGGTATATACCTGTATCTCCATTGTGTGTTATGGAGCAGTGTCCGTGTATATACTCATGCTGGTATATACCTGTATCTCCATTGTGTGTTATGGAGCAGTGTCCGTGTATATTCTCATGCTGGTATATACCTGTATCTCCATTGTGTGTTATGGAGCAGTGTCCGTGTATATTCTCATGCTGGTATATACCTGTATCTCCATTGTGTGTTATGGAGCAGTGTCCGTGTATATACTCATGCTGGTATATACCTGTATGTGCGCTTACATCTCCATTACCTGAACACTTTTGTGTTTCCTGATGTCACATTTTGCACAGATGGAGAATCTGGAGCCTAAAACAACAGAGATAAGTGTAGTGAGATCATTGCCCCCGATCATCCCCGTGACTTGTGCACACGACTCACTTTCTTGTCGCTCCTGGGGCTGCGCTTTGCGTCCGTCTGACCGCAGTTTTCCGGAGGTTTTGTCTGAATTTTTTTCAGGTCTGAAATACAAAGAAGTGAACAGGAAGGAGCCGTGTATTTCGTGTCCTTGTGGTGGACCCCCCATCACTGCGGCTTCTCTCCCTTTCACTTACAGTGGGGGGGGGGGGGGGGAGACACATTTCAGCCACAATTCAGACCAGAGCACAAACATCTGATCTTTGCACGCCGAGTTTATTTTTTCTGTGGGTGCGTTCCCAAGTTACAATGGGGCAGATTTACTTACCCGGTCCTGTCGCGATCCAGCGGCGCGTTCTCTGTCGAGGATTCGGGTCTTCCGGCGACTCACTAAGGTAGTTCCCCCGACGTCCACCAGGTGTCGCTGCTGTGCTGAAGTCCGTTGGAGTTCACTGTCCGTTGCTGGGTGCAGGTAAGTGTGTGTCAAGTGACACTTTTTTAAAAAAAATATACGTCGGGGTTTTTCCATATTCGTCGGGTTTTTTCCGATGGCCACACCCCCCGATTTCCGTCACGTGCATGCCGCCGCCGATGTGCCAAAGTCCCAGGGCAGTTCGGGGCAAATCGGTAATTTTCAGGAAACCCGCCGAAAAATAGCAATTCGGGCCCTTAGTAAATGACCCCCACTTTGTTAACAACTGTGTTAATACATTTCTGTATACATGATGTTAATAAATGCAAATGTGTCAACGCACCCAAAGGTTAACCCATCCAGAGCCATTCCTGGCCAATCCCTTTAAGTATACGCAACTTCCAAGAATCGTGTGCATCGTGTTATAATAAATCAGACGGTTTGAGTGCGTTCACGCGTTGCGTTTACATCATGTTAACGACGCATTGCCGCGTTGGGTAAAAGCTGTGTTAACGCGGTGTAAACCTACTGTAAACACAATGTTTGCAACTGAATTGCATTTTTGGTGCATTAACAAACGCAACGTGTAAACGCACCCGTAACCCGCCGTTTTAACCCCTTATCAGGATGATTGGGTCCATATAGAGGTTCCTTGTGTTACCTCTCATGACGGATGACAAGCGGTTACTTAGATGAGGGGATATAAATGGCGCATGTGGAGGCGCGAGGTCCTGGAGCCGTTCATATTCCTCCGCTCTCTCCTCCAGTATCTTCTGAGTGTCGTGTAATTCGCGGCTCTGATTATGAAGTTCCTGTAAGAAGGTTAATGGATCGGTCATATCACACAGCTCCTCGGCGCTCAGCACCGTCCTGGACAGCTTGACCTCCATCTTCTGCCAGTGTGTCCTGTACGCCACCACCAGCGCCTCCTGCTCCTGCCGCCTGAGGACCTCTCCGTGCAGTCTCTTCTCCAGCTCCTCCAACTGTCTCCGGAGGTCTCTGAGCACATCCAGGACGCTCTCTTCCTCATAGCCGGCCGTCTCGTGGGCCTTGCTGATGGTCTCCAGCAGATTCTCTATGGGACGCCCGGATCTCTGTGCCGTCACCTCCTGCAGGAAGTCAAGGAGCCGCTGCTTGTTCTTGGAGGCGTCTTCCAGCGTCACCACCTGATGTCCCTGGTGATCTTCCGAGCGGCCGCAGGAGGCGCAAAAGCCGACGGCGTCCTCTATGCAGTAAGACGTGAGCGGTTTTCTGTGGATCGGGCATTTCCTCTTCTCCAGGAGAAGGTCGGGCTCATCGGGGAAGTCTTCAGTTTTGTAATCACATCTCAAGTCATTGCACTGGAAAGGAGGAAGAGAAAGGAGGTTGTAAATGTCAGAGAGGCGCGGACGGGGACAGGGAGGCGCGGACGGGGACAGGGAGGCGCGGATGGGGCCTCTTATTCCTGATTCACAAGGGTTGAGCTTTCTCTTGGCCCTGCTACATAACTCACCCCTCCTTCAGGAAGGAGAAAGACACTGGCTGTGTGTGACTCACTAAAGAGGATTCCTGAGGCAGGGGTGAGGGAGATGCTGGCTGTGTGTGACTCACTAAAGAGGATTCCTGAGGCAGGGGTGAGGGAGATGCTGGCTGTGTGTGACTCACTAAAGAGAATTCCTGAGGCAGGGGTGAGGGAGATGCTGGCTGTGTGTGACTCACTAAAGAGGATTCCTGAGGCAGGGGTGAGGGAGATGCTGGCTGTGTGTGACTCACTAAAGAGAATTCCTGAGGCAGGGGTGAGGGAGATGCTGGCTGTGTGTGACTCACTAATGAGGATTCCAGAGGCAGGGGTGAGAGAGATGCTGGCTGGGTGTGACTCACCAAAGAGAATTCCAGAGGCAGGGGTGAGAGAGATGCTGGCTGTGTGTGACTCACCAAACAGAATTCCAGAGGCAGGGGTGAGGGAGATGCTTGCTGTGTGTGACTCACTAAAGAGGATTCCAGAGGCAGGGGTGAGGGAGATGCTTGCTGTGTGTGACTCACCAAAGAGAATTCCAGAGGCAGGGGTGAGGGAGACGCTGGCTGTGTGTGACTCACTAAAGAGAATTCCTGAGGCAGGGGTATGGGAGACGCTGGCTGTGTGTGACTCACTAAAGAGAATTCCTGAGGCAGGGGTGAGGGAGATGCTGGCTGTGTGTGACTCACTAAAGAGAATTCCTGAGGCAGGGGTGAGGGAGATGCTTGCTGTGTGTGACTCACTAAAGAGGATTCCTGAGGCAGGGGTGAGGGAGATGCTGGCTGTGTGTGACTCACTAAAGAGAATTCCTGAGGCAGGGGTATGGGAGACACTGGCTGTGTGTGACTCACTAAAGAGAATTCCTGAGGCAGGGGTGAGGGAGATGCTGGCTGTGTGTGACTCACTAAAGAGGATTCCAGAGGCAGGGGTGAGGGAGACGCTGGCTGTGTGTGACTCACTAAAGAGAATTCCTGAGGCAGGGGTATGGGAGACGCTGGCTGTGTGTGACTCACTAAAGAGAATTCCTGAGGCAGGGGTGAGGGAGATGCTGGCTGTGTGTGACTCACTAAAGAGAATTCCTGAGGCAGGGGTGAGGGAGATGCTGGCTGTGTGTGACTCACTAAAGAGGATTCCTGAGGCAGGGGTGAGGGAGATGCTGGCTGTGTGTGACTCACTAAAGAGAATTCCTGAGGCAGGGGTGAGAGAGATGCTGGCTGTGTGTGACTCACCAAAGAGAATTCCAGAGGCAGGGGTGAGAGAGATGCTGGCTGTGTGTGACTCACCAAACAGAATTCCAGAGGCAGGGGTGAGGGAGATGCTGGCTGTGTGTGACTCACCAAAGAGAATTCCAGAGGCAGGGGTGAGAGAGATGCTGGCTGTGTGTGACTCACCAAAGAGAATTCCAGAGGCAGGGGTGAGGGAGATGCTGGCTGTGTGTGACTCACTAAAGAGGATTCCAGAGGCAGGGGTGAGGGAGACGCTGGCTGTGTATGACTCACTAAAGAGGATTCCAGAGGCAGGGGTGAGGGAGATGCTTGCTGTGTGTGACTCGCCAAAGAGAATTCCAGAGGCAGAGGTGAGAGAGATGCTGGCTGTGTGTGACTCACCAAAGAGAATTCCAGAGGCAGGGGTGAGGGAGATGCTGGCTGTGTGTGACTCACTAAAGAGAATTCCTGAGGCAGGGGTGAGGGAGATGCTTGCTGTGTGTGACTCACTAAAGAGAATTCCAGAGGCAGGGGTGAGAGAGATGCTGGCTGTGTGTGACTCACCAAAGAGAATTCCAGAGGCAGGGGTGAGGGAGATGCTGGCTGTGTGTGACTCACTAAAGAGAATTCCAGAGGCAGGGGTGAGGGAGATGCTGGCTGTGTGTGACTCACTAAAGAGGATTCCAGAGGCAGGGGTGAGGGAGATGCTGGCTGTGTGTGACTCACTAAAGAGGATTCCAGAGGCAGGGGTGAGGGAGATGCTTGCTGTGTGTGACTCACCAAAGAGAATTCCAGAGGCAGGGGTGAGGGAGATGCTGGCTGTGTGTGACTCACTAAAGAGAATTCCTGAGGCAGGGGTATGGGAGACGCTGGCTGTGTGTGACTCACTAAAGAGAATTCCTGAGGCAGGGGTTAGGGAGATGCTGGCTGTGTGTGACTCACTAAAGAGGATTCCAGAGGCAGGGGTGAGGGAGACGCTGGCTGTGTATGACTCACTAATGAGGATTCCAGAGGCAGGGGTGAGGGAGATGCTTGCTGTGTGTGACTCGCCAAAGAGAATTCCTGAGGCAGGGGTGAGGGAGATGCTGGCTGTGTGTGACTCACTAAAGAGGATTCCAGAGGCAGGGGTGAGGGAGACGCTGGCTGTGTATGACTCACTAAAGAGGATTCCAGAGGCAGGGGTGAGGGAGATGCTTGCTGTGTGTGACTTGCCAAAGAGAATTCCAGAGGCAGGGGTGAGAGAGATGCTGGCTGTGTGTGACTCACCAAAGAGAATTCCAGAGGCAGGGTTGAGGGAGATGCTGGCTGTGTGTGACTCACTAAAGAGAATTCCAGAGGCAGGGGTGAGAGAGATGCTGGCTGTGTGTGACTCACTAAAGAGAATTCCAGAGGCAGGGGTGAGGGAGATGCTGGCTGTGTGTGACTCACTAAAGAGAATTCCAGAGGCAGGGGTGAGGGAGATGCTGGCTGTGTGTGACTCACCAAAGAGAATTCCAGAGGCAGGGGTGAGGGAGATGCTGGCTGTGTGTGACTGGCTGAAGAGAGATCAGCCTCCTCATTACCCCCCCCTCCCTCAGGAATAATCTTCAGCAAGTAACACACAGCCAACGTCTCCCTCATTCCTAAGAGAAGGGGAACGAGCTGGAGGCAAACCTGAGCTGGAAGAACATGAAGAGGCCAGACAGGGGAAAAACAATGATTGGCCTCGCATGGGGGCACTTGCATAGATGAGATAGGAGAGTCAACGCTACAAACGGACTATCAAATTTTTGGGGCATGGAGAGGAACAATATAGGGATAGTTGTACTGTATAATAGAGATCTTTAGCTGGTGTGTGTTAGGTTAACTGACAGGTTCCTTTTAAACAAACATATATACAGTATATAGACATACAGTATATACACATATATACAATACCATATTACAGACATACAGAATACACACACACATAAGGCATACACCCAATACACACCCAATACCCTAGATGTCAGGGCCCCCTCACACTGCGGGCCCCATAGCAGCTGCTATTACTGTAGTTACCTATGTAATGGCAATGCTGACAGTAGTGGGCCCCCCGCTGTGATTACAGGGAGATATCCAGCAGCATGGGATAGGAGATACTTACCTGCCCGCTCTCCTCCAGGGCCGGACGCTCGGGATATTCTGCTCTGCAGTCAGGACAGGAATATCCTCCAGCCGCCTCCTGTGCATCCAGCACACTCACAATACACGAGCGGCAGAAGTTGTGACCACATCTCAGGGATACGGGATCTGTATAGAGGCTCAGGCAGATGCGGCAGTCCAGCTCTTCTCTCAGCTTAGCAGACGCCATTCTGCAAGAGAAACCTGCAGCATAAGCCATTATCCATGCGCAGGCATGTGGACGCTCCACTAGGGGGATTCTGGGAAAAGAAGGAAAACCCCGCCTCTTTTAGCCCCTGGACATCAAGCAGGACCTATAAGAGGTTTTCCTTATCCCATCCATGCAGGGCCGGTTCTAGACAAAGGGGGACCCCAAAATAAAACTATTTTATGACCAGTCACAGTCAGTAAGAGGCTCCTTTAGTATGGAAAATCAAACTGTAATATGGGAGAATTTTATGGGAGATTGATGGGCAGCACGGCGGCTCAGTGGTTAGCACTACAGCCTTGCAGCACGGCGGCTCAGTGGTTAGCACTACAGCCTTGCAGCACGGCGGCTCAGTGGTTAGCACTACAGCCTTGCAGCACGGCGGCTCAGTGGTTAGCACTACAGCCTTGCAGCACGGTGGCTCAGTGGTTAGCACTACAGCCTTGCAGCACAGTGGCTCAGTGGTTAGCACTACAGCCTTGCAGCACGGTGGCTCAGTGGTTAGCACTACAGCCTTGCAGCACGGTGGCTCAGTGCTTAGCACTACAGCCTTGCAGCACGGTGGCTCAGTGGTTAGCACTACAGCCTTGCAGCACAGTGGCTCAGTGCTTTGCACTACAGCCTTGCAGCATGGGGGCTCAGTGGTTAGCACTACAGCCTTGTATGTTCTCTCCATGTTTCCAAACAGAAAATATTTCCCTTCACATCTCCTAAATGTCATAGATGGACACGTGTAGAGTTCACAAATGCCCCACATTGATCTGTTCACATAAATGAATCCACATAATATCAGTAAAACTGTAATAACTAAATATCTGCTTTTAAAAATTCTAGGACATTCACAACCTGCAAAATATATCAATAAAACAGATTAAAAAGTAAAGGCGCCCCTAAAACCTCTAAACAACCAGGCGACGCAATTGGCAATTAACATTTGACCGCCCTCATGTAACTTTGTGAGAAACACAAATTATTCAACAAAAACTGCACTGAAAATGCCTTGATATCGTATGTTTTTACGTAAAACTCACATGGAATTGGAGGTTCACGCACAAATAGGGATTTAAAAATAATAACCCAAAGTGACCGCAATACACAACATCAAGAATTTACAATCCCTAAAATGCTCAAACACAAACCGTGACATGCTTGGCTGCTCTCCACAAATGTGTCTAAAAATATATCACACACAAAATAAATTTTTTTTTTCCAGAAATCACCATGTAAACAAGAATAACTTTTTAATTCATACACACGAGCACCTTCATGCAACTTTGCAGGAAACGGCAATAAAATGCAAAAATTGCATGAAAATTCTAAATTTCCCCTAAAATATGTACAAATCCAGAAAACTTATATAAAGAAAATCTACTTTCCTAAAACAGTAAGATGTGAGGAGATCATACAGAGCCCACATGTGTGTATTCACCGAAATATGCAGCAAAGGGAACGTTACATCCACAGGGGACACCAAAGTATTTGTGCAGAATATTGCACTGATGTCACACAGATCTATCATTGTGTGGTCCCTTACACAATAGTAACACAAATAATAACTATATATCCATAACCCGAGATAATGAGATAATAAAGTCACATTTAGATGAGATAAGTGAGAGGAGAGAAAGCGCGCTCTTAGATAGTTCTGGATAGGAGAGGGTTAAAAACGTGAATATTAGTTGCTATTATTCCTTATCAGAATGTAGTAACGTATAAAGTGACTATTTCCATTATCTGGGAGGTGCAGCAGCTCCTGTGTGCAGCAAATTCTCAGAATCCTCCCTTGGGGACACTTTGGGTGGGGGGGCTGTGTCTCTGTGACACTCAGAACCTTAGGGTAGACAGATATAAGGTGTAGGTTTTATTATACGTACCAGAATCAGTGCTCACACAGAGTAACGGAAAGCACCCCCAATAAAGCCCCCTAGTGCAGACATGTAAGGACACGATAGTCATAGGAGTCCACGTGCGGGACAGTCATAGGAGTCCACGTGCGGGACAGTCATAGGAGTCCACGTGCGGGACAGTCATAGGAGTCCACGTGCGGGACAGTCATAGGAGTCCACGTGCGGGACAGTCATAGGAGTCCACGTGCGGGACAGTCATAGGAGTCCACGTGCGGGACAGTCATAGGAGTCCACGTGCGGGACAGTCATAGGAGTCCACGTGCAGGACAGTCATAGGAGTCCACGTGCAGGACAGTCATAGGAGTCCACAGTCATAGGAGTCCACAGTCATAGGAGTCCACAGTCATAGGAGTCCACGTGCAGGACAGTCATAGGAGTCCACGTGCAGGACAGTCATAGGAGTCCACAGTCATAGGAGTCCACAGTCATAGGAGTCCACAGTCATAGGAGTCCACGTGCAGGACAGTCATAGGAGTCCACGTGCAGGACAGTCCTAGGAGTCCACAGTCATAGGAGTCCACGTGCAGGACAGTCATAGGAGTCCACAGTCATAGGAGTCCACGTGCGGGACAGTCATAGGAGTCCACAGTCATAGGAGTCCACGTGCGGGACAGTCATAGGAGTCCACGTGCGGGACAGTCATAGGAGTCCACGTGCGGGACAGTCATAGGAGTCCACGTGCGGGACAGTCATAGGAGTCCACGTGCGGGACAGTCATAGGAGTCCACGTGCGGGACAGTCATAGGTGTCCACGTGCGGTGCAGGCAGTCAGTTACAAGACACTGTTGAGCAGGAATCTATATGGATCACCTACCCTGGAAGTCGCCTGGATGTCAGACCCCTGGGGATCCTGCTTCTCCTTATATTGTAGATGCCAGGGACCGGGGGGGAGTCGCCTCTTCCTTGTCAGGAGGGTGTGAGACCCTACACAAACTCGCCCTGCGCCCCAGAAGAGCTCCCGCCCATACAAGGTCCCACAAGTGCTTTCACTTCTTCTAAATAGACGTCGCTCCTCCCTTTCTCTCCTACACCCAGACAGTCCCCGGACCACCCTCCTGTGCCACGCAACTACTACACCCTCCGATAGGTAAGTGTCCTACACCTGACGCCATCTCTTCCTATATTTCTATGCATCACTCTATCCCTTCCGACATGAATTCTAAGTATTGCAACTTATTGGGGCTCATTTACTTACCCGGTCCTGTCGTGATCCCGCAGTGCGTTGTCCGAGGAGGATTCGGGTCCTGTGTGATTCACTAAGGTCGTGCGCCCGAGTTCCTGCATCCGTCGCTTCTGCGCTGAGGTCCGCCAGAGTTCACCTTCTTCTTGCCTTGTGACACAATTTTAAATGTTAAATCCCGCGCGTTGTCTGAATCCGTCAGGTTGTCCGACGGCCACATCCTCCGATTTCTTTCGCTTGCAAGCCGGCCCAATGCGCCAAAATCCTGGGGAAATTCGGCGCAAAACGGAAATCACCGGGAAACCCAACTAAAATGCGTCCGACAGACCCTTAGTGAATGAGCCCCGATGTCTTCATTATGTATGATTAATGATTTGAAGCTTTTATTATTTTATTTTCTTATTGTCTTATGTCCTCCTGACTGTAGAAAATATCCACATTTCTATCTATTTACTTATGTATGTATGTTTTATCCACTTATGAAACATTGGGGCAGAGTTACTTACCCGGTCCATTCGCGATCCAGCGGCGCGTTCTCTGCGGTGGATTCGGGTCTTCCGGTGATTCACTAAGTCAGTTCCTCCGGGGTGCTGCACCCAGGGTGCAGGAGTAGCTGATGGAGTGCTCCTACATGTGTGCACCCCTCTATATATAATGATCTATATGTGACCTGAGCGTCCTGGTATAGCGGCTGTCACCAACTGCAGGAGCCGCATGTATGGACGGGGGACCTCCCGCCACATCATCTGAGGGAACCAGAACCGTCTTCTTATGGACCGCACCCTCTCCAGAACCTCCAGGAACATTTCTCCATGTTGTCACCTCAGTCGCAGATTATTCCTCTTTTCTCCAGGGATGAGGGGATCCAGTCCTGCCACAGCCAACAGGACACCAGGGACCCCGAGGACCCCCAGTAATGGATCACAGGAACCTTTCTACCCCTCATCACCCTCTATCATCCACACAAAGCAGCAAAACCATAAAACTTAACTTTATTTGTAAAGGAAACAAATACTTAATTATTACATCATCAAACAGAAAGCACATGGATTATATAAGAGCGTCAGTATAATGGCGCCATCTAGTGCAAAGCTTTATATCAGAGATGAGACAGCGCCATCTAGTGCACAGCTTTATATCAGAGATGAGACAGCGCCATCTAGTGCACAGCTTTATATCAGTGATGAGACAGCGCCATCTAGTGCACAGCTTTATATCAGTGATGAGACAGCGCCATCTAGTGCACAGCTTTATATCAGTGATGAGACAGCGCCATCTAGTGCACAGCTTTATATCAGTGATGAGACAGCACCATCTAGTGCACAGCTTTATATCAGTGATGAGACAGCGCCATCTAGTGCACAGCTTTATATCAGTGATGAGGAGGCGCCATCTAGTGCACAGCTTTATATCAGAGATGAGACAGCGCCATCTAGTGCACAGCTTTATATCAGAGATGAGACAGCGCCATCTAGTGCACAGCTTTATATCAGTGATGAGACAGCGCCATCTAGTGCACAGCTTTATATCAGTGATGAGACAGCGCCATCTAGTGCACAGCTTTATATCAGTGATGAGACAGCGCCATCTAGTGCACAGCTTTATATCAGTGATGAGACAGCGCCATCTAGTGCACAGCTTTATATCAGTGATGAGACAGCGCCATCTAGTGCACAGCTTTATATCAGTGATGAGACAGCGCCATCTAGTGCACAGCTTTATATCAGTGATGAGACAGCGCCATCTAGTGCACAGCTTTATATCAGTGATGAGACAGCGCCATCTAGTGCACAGCTTGATATCAGTGATGGGGCAGCGCCATCTAGTGCACAGCTTTATATCAGTGATGAGACAGCGCCATCTAGTGCACAGCTCTATATCAGTGATGAGACATCGCCATCTAGTGCACAGCTTTATATCAGTGATGAGACAGCGCCATCTAGTGCACAGCTTTATATCAGTGATGAGACAGCGCCATCTAGTGCACAGCTTGATATCAGTGATGGGGCAGCGCCATCTAGTGCACAGCTCTATATCAGTGATGAGACATCGCCATCTAGTGCACAGCTTTATATCAGTGATGAGACAGCGCCATCTAGTGCACAGCTTTATATCAGTGATGAGACAGCGCCATCTAGTGCACAGCTTTATATCAGTGATGAGACAGCGCCATCTAGTGCACAGCTTTAAATCAGTGATGAGACAGCGCCATCTAGTGCACAGCTTTATATCAGTGATGAGACAGCGCCATCTAGTGCACAGCTTTATATCAGTGATGAGACAGCGCCATCTAGTGCACAGCTTTATATCAGTGATGAGACAGCGCCATCTAGTGCACAGCTTTATATCAGTGATGAGACAGCGCCATCTAGTGCACAGCTTTATATCAGTGATGAGACAGCGCCATCTAGTGCACAGCTTTATATCAGTGATGAGACAGCGCCATCTAGTGCACAGCTTTATATCAGTGATGAGACAGCGCCATCTAGTGCACAGCTTTATATCAGTGATGAGACAGCGCCTTCTAGTGCACAGCTTTATATCAGTGATGAGACAGCGCCATCTAGTGCACAGCTCTATATCAGTGATGAGACATCGCCATCTAGTGCACAGCTTTATATCAGTGATGAGACAGTGCCATCTAGTGCACAGCTTTATATCAGTGATGAGACAGCGCCATCTAGTGCACAGCTTTATATCAGTGATGAGACAGCGCCATCTAGTGCACAGCTTTATATCAGTGATGAGGAGGCGCCATCTAGTGCACAGCTTTATATCAGTGATGAGGAGGCGCCATCTAGTGCACAGCTTTATATCAGTGATGAGACAGCGCCTTCTAGTGCACAGCTTTATATCAGTGATGAGACAGCGCCATCTAGTGCACAGCTTTATATCAGTGATGAGACAGCGCCATCTAGTGCACAGCTTTATATCAGTGATGAGACAGCGCCATCTAGTGCACAGCTTTATATCAGTGATGAGACAGCGCCATCTAGTGCACAGCTTTATATCAGTGATGAGACAGCGCCATCTAGTGCACAGCTTTATATCAGTGATGAGACAGCGCCATCTAGTGCACAGCTTGATATCAGTGATGAGACAGCGCCATCTAGTGCACAGCTTTATATCAGTGATGAGACAGCGCCATCTAGTGCACAGCTTTATATCAGTGATGAGACAGCGCCATCTAGTGCACAGCTTTATATCAGTGATGAGACATCGCCATCTAGTGCACAGCTTTATATCAGTGATGAGACATCGCCATCTAGTGCACAGCTTTATATCAGTGATGAGACAGCGCCATCTAGTGCACAGCTTTATATCAGTGATGAGACAGCGCCATCTAGTGCACAGCTTTATATCAGTGATGAGACAGCGCCATCTAGTGCACAGCTTTATATCAGTGATGAGGAGGCGCCATCTAGTGCACAGCTTGATATCAGTGATGAGACAGCGCCATCTAGTGCACAGCTTTATATCAGTGATGAGACAGCGCCATCTAGTGCACAGCTTTATATCAGTGATGAGACAGCGCCATCTAGTGCACAGCTTTATATCAGTGATGAGACAGCGCCATCTAGTGCACAGCTTTATATCAGTGATGAGGAGGCGCCATCTAGTGCACAGCTTTATATCAGTGATGAGACATCGCCATCTAGTGCACAGCTTTATATCAGTGATGAGACAGCGCCATCTAGTGCACAGCTTTATATCAGTGATGAGACAGCGCCATCTAGTGCACAGCTTTATATCAGTGATGAGACAGCGCCATCTAGTGCACAGCTTTATATCAGTGATGAGGAGGCGCCATCTAGTGCACAGCTTTATATCAGTGATGAGACAGCGCCATCTAGTGCACAGCTTTATATCAGTGATGAGACAGCGCCATCTAGTTCACAGCTTTATATCAGTGATGAGACAGCGCCATCTAGTGCACAGCTTTATATCAGTGATGAGACAGCGCCATCTAGTGCACAGCTTTATATCAGTGATGAGACATCGCCATCTAGTGCACAGCTCTATATCAGTGATGAGACAGCGCCATCTAGTGCACAGCTTTATATCAGTGATGAGACAGCGCCATCTAGTGCACAGCTTTATATCAGTGATGAGACAGCGCCAACTAGTGCACAGCTTTATATCAGTGATGAGACAGCGCCATCTAGTGCACAGCTTTATATCAGTGATGAGACAGCGCCATCTAGTGCACAGCTTTATATCAGTGATGAGACAGCGCCATCTAGTGCACAGCTTTATATCAGTGATGAGGAGGCGCCATCTAGTGCACAGCTCTATATCAGTGATGGGGCAGCGCCATCTAGTGCACAGCTTTATATCAGTGATGAGACAGCGCCATCTAGTGCACAGCTTTATATCAGAGATGAGACAGCGCCATCTAGTGCACAGCTTTATATCAGTGATGAGACAGCGCCATCTAGTGCACAGCTTTATATCAGTGATGAGACAGCGCCATCTAGTGCACAGCTTTATATCAGTGATGAGACAGTGCCATCTAGTGCACAGCTCTATATCAGTGATGAGACAGCGCCATCTAGTGCACAGCTTTATATCAGTGATGAGACAGCGCCATCTAGTGCACAGCTTTATATCAGTGATGAGACAGCGCCATCTAGTGCACAGCTTTATATCAGTGATGAGACAGCGCCATCTAGTGCACAGCTTTATATCAGTGATGAGGAGGCGCCATCTAGTGCACAGCTATATATCAGTGATGAGACATCGCCATCTAGTGCACAGCTTTATATCAGTGATGAGACAGCGCCATCTAGTGCACAGCTTTATATCAGTGATGAGACAGCGCCATCTAGTGCACAGCTTTATATCAGTGATGAGACAGCGCCATCTAGTGCACAGCTTTATATCAGTGATGAGACAGCGCCATCTAGTGTACAGCTTTATATCAGTGATGAGACAGCGCCATCTAGTGCACAGCTTTATATCAGTGATGAGACAGCGCCATCTAGTGCACAGCTTTATATCAGTGATGAGACAGCGCCATCTAGTGCACAGCTTTATATCAGTGATGAGACAGCGCCATCTAGTGCACAGCTTTATATCAGTGATGAGACAGCGCCATCTAGTGCACAGCTTTATATCAGTGATGAGACAGCGCCATCTAGTGCACAGCTTTATATCAGTGATGAGACAGCGCCATCTAGTGCACAGCTTTATATCAGTGATGAGACAGCGCCATCTAGTGCACAGCTTTATATCAGTGATGAGGAGGCGCCATCTAGTGCACAGCTCTATATCAGTGATGGGGCAGCGCCATCTAGTGCACAGCTTTATATCAGTGATGAGACAGCGCCATCTAGTGCACAGCTTTATATCAGAGATGAGACAGCGCCATCTAGTGCACAGCTTTATATCAGTGATGAGACAGCGCCATCTAGTGCACAGCTTTATATCAGTGATGAGACAGCGCCATCTAGTGCACAGCTTTATATCAGTGATGGGGCAGCGCCATCTAGTGCACAGCTCTATATCAGTGATGAGACAGCGCCATCTAGTGCACAGCTTTATATCAGTGATGAGACAGCGCCATCTAGTGCACAGCTTGATATCAGTGATGGGGCAGCGCCATCTAGTGCACAGCTCTATATCAGTGATGAGACATCGCCATCTAGTGCACAGCTTTATATCAGTGATGAGACAGCGCCATCTAGTGCACAGCTTTATATCAGTGATGAGACAGCGCCATCTAGTGCACAGCTTTATATCAGTGATGAGACAGCGCCATCTAGTGTACAGCTTTATATCAGTGATGAGACAGCGCCATCTAGTGCACAGCTTTATATCAGTGATGAGACAGCGCCATCTAGTGCACAGCTTTATATCAGTGATGAGACAGCGCCATCTAGTGCACAGCTTTATATCAGTGATGAGACGGGGCCATCTAGTGCACAGCTTTATATCAGTGATGAGACAGCGCCATCTAGTGCACAGCTTTATATCAGTGATGAGACAGCGCCATCTAGTGCACAGCTCTATATCAGTGATGAGACATCGCCATCTAGTGCACAGCTTTATATCAGTGATGAGACAGCGCCATCTATCGCACAGCTTTATATCAGTGATGAGACAGCGCCATCTAGTGCACAGCTTTATATCAGTGATGTGATAGCGCCATCTAGTGCACAGCTTTATATCAGTGATGAGACAGCGCCATCTAGTGCACAGCTTTATATCAGTGATGAGACAGTGCCATCTAGTGCACAGCTTTATATCAGTGATGAGACAGCGCCATCTAGTGCACAGCTTTATATCAGTGATGAGACATCGCCATCTAGTGCACAGCTTTATATCAGTGATGAGACAGCGCCATCTAGTGCACAGCTTTATATCAGTGATGAGACAGCGCCATCTAGTGCACAGCTTTATATCAGTGATGAGACAGCGCCATCTAGTGCACAGCTTTATATCAGTGATGAGACAGCGCCATCTAGTGCACAGCTTTATATCAGTGATGAGACATCGCCATCTAGTGCACAGCTTTATATCAGTGATGAGACAGCGCCATCTAGTGCACAGCTTTATATCAGTGATGAGACAGCGCCATCTAGTGCACAGCTTTATATCAGTGATGAGACAGCGCCATCTAGTGCACAGCTTTATATCAGTGATGAGACAGCGCCATCTAGTGCACAGCTTTATATCAGTGATGTGATAGCGCCATCTAGTGCACAGCTTTATATCAGTGATGAGACAGCGCCATCTAGTGCACAGCTTTATATCAGTGATGAGACAGTGCCATCTAGTGCACAGCTTTATATCAGTGATGAGACAGCGCCATCTAGTGCACAGCTTTATATCAGTGATGAGACATCGCCATCTAGTGCACAGCTTTATATCAGTGATGAGACAGCGCCATCTAGTGCACAGCTTTATATCAGTGATGAGACAGCGCCATCTAGTGCACAGCTTTATATCAGTGATGAGACAGCGCCATCTAGTGCACAGCTTTATATCAGTGATGAGACATCGCCATCTAGTGCACAGCTTTATATCAGTGATGAGACAGCGCCATCTAGTGCACAGCTTTATATCAGTGATGAGACATCGCCATCTAGTGCACAGCTTTATATCAGTGATGAGACAGCGCCATCTAGTGCACAGCTTTATATCAGTGATGAGACAGCGCCAACTAGTGCACAGCTTTATATCAGTGATGAGACAGCGCCATCTAGTGCACAGCTTTATATCAGTGATGAGACAGCGCCATCTAGTGCACAGCTTTATATCAGTGATGAGACAGCGCCATCTAGTGCACAGCTTTATATCAGTGATGAGACAGCGCCATCTAGTGCACAGCTTTATATCAGTGATGAGACAGCGCCATCTAGTGCACAGCTTGATATCAGTGATGAGACAGCGCCATCTAGTGCACAGCTTTATATCAGTGATGAGACAGCGCCATCTAGTGCACAGCTTTATATCAGTGATGAGACAGCGCCATCTAGTGCACAGCTTTATATCAGTGATGAGACAGCGCCATCTAGTGCACAGCTTTATATCAGTGATGAGACAGCGCCATCTAGTGCACAGCTCTATATCAGTGATGAGACAGCGCCATCTAGTGCACAGCTTTATATCAGTGATGAGACAGCGCCATATAGTGCACAGCTTTATATCAGTGATGGGGCAGCGCCATCTAGTGCACAGCTTTATATCAGTGATGAGACAGCGCCATCTAGTGCACAGCTTTATATCAGTGATGAGACAGCGCCATCTAGTGCACAGCTTTATATCAGTGATGAGACAGCGCCATCTAGTGCACAGCTTTATATCAGTGATGAGACGGGGCCATCTAGTGCACAGCTTTATATCAGTGATGAGACAGCGCCATCTATTGCACAGCTTTATATCAGTGATGAGACAGCGCCATCTAGTGCACAGCTTTATATCAGTGATGAGACAGCGCCATCTAGTGCACAGCTTTATATCAGTGATGAGACAGCGCCATCTAGTGCACAGCTTTATATCAGTGATGAGACAGCGCCATCTAGTGCACAGCTTTATATCAGTGATGAGACAGCGCCATCTAGTGCACAGCTTTATATCAGTGATGAGACAGCGCCATCTAGTGCACAGCTTTATATCAGTGATGGGGCAGCGCCATCTAGTGCACAGCTTTATATCAGTGATGAGGAGGCGCCATCTAGTGCACAGCTTTATATCAGTGATGAGACAGCGCCATCTAGTGCACAGCTTTATATCAGTGATGAGACGGGGCCATCTAGTGCACAGCTTTATATCAGTGATGAGACAGCGCCATCTATTGCACAGCTTTATATCAGTGATGAGACAGCGCCATCTATTGCACAGCTATATATCAGTGATGAGACAGCGCCATCTAGTGCACAGCTTTATATCAGTGATGAGACAGCGCCATCTAGTGCACAGCTTTATATCAGTGATGTGATAGCGCCATCTAGTGCACAGCTTTATATCAGTGATGAGACAGCGCCATCTAGTGCACAGCTTTATATCAGAGATGAGACAGCGCCATCTAGTGCACAGCTTTATATCAGTGATGAGACAGCGCCATCTAGTGCACAGCTTTATATCAGTGATGAGACAGCGCCATCTAGTGCACAGCTTTATATCTGTGATGAGACATCGCCATCTAGTGTACAGCTTTATATCAGTGATGAGACAGCGCCATCTAGTGCACAGCTTTATATCAGTGATGAGACATCGCCATCTAGTGCACAGCTTTATATCAGTGATGAGACAGCGCCATCTAGTGCACAGCTTTATATCAGTGATGAGACAGCGCCATCTAGTGCACAGCTTTATATCAGTGATGAGACAGCGCCATCTAGTGCACAGCTTTATATCAGTGATGAGACATCGCCATCTAGTGCACAGCTTTATATCAGTGATGAGACAGCGCCATCTAGTGCACAGCTTTATATCAGTGATGAGACAGCGCCATCTAGTGCACAGCTTTATATCAGTGATAAGACATCGCCATCTAGTGCACAGCTTTATATCAGTGATGAGACATCGCCATCTAGTGCACAGCTTTATATCAGTGATGAGACAGCGCCATCTAGTGCACAGCTTTATATCAGTGATGAGACAGCGCCATCTAGTGCACAGCTTTATATCAGTGATGAGACATCGCCATCTAGTGCACAGCTTTATATCAGTGATGAGACAGCGCCATCTAGTGCACAGCTTTATATCAGTGATGAGACAGCGCCATCTAGTGCACAGCTTTATATCAGTGATGAGACAGCGCCATCTAGTGCACAGCTTTATATCAGTGATGAGACAGCGCCATCTAGTGCACAGCTTGATATCAGTGATGAGACAGCGCCATCTAGTGCACAGCTCTATATCAGTGATGAGGAGGCGCCATCTAGTGCACAGCTTTATATCAGTGATGAGACATCGCCATCTAGTGCACAGCTCTATATCAGTGATGAGACAGCGCCATCTAGTGCACAGCTTTATATCAGTGATGAGACATCGCCATCTAGTGCACAGCTCTATATCAGTGATGAGACAGCGCCATCTAGTGCACAGCTTTATATCAGTGATGAGACAGCGCCATATAGTGCACAGCTTTATATCAGTGATGGGGCAGCGCCATCTAGTGCACAGCTTTATATCAGTGATGAGACAGCGCCATCTAGTGCACAGCTTTATATCAGTGATGAGACAGCGCCATCTAGTGCACAGCTTTATATCAGTGATGAGACAGCGCCATCTAGTGCACAGCTTTATATCAGTGATGAGACAGCGCCATCTAGTGCACAGCTTTATATCAGTGATGAGACAGCGCCATCTAGTGCACAGCTTTATATCAGTGATGAGACAGCGCCATCTAGTGCACAGCTTTATATCAGTGATGGGGCAGCGCCATCTAGTGCACAGCTTTATATCAGTGATGAGGAGGCGCCATCTAGTGCACAGCTTTATATCAGTGATGAGGAGGCGCCATCTAGTGCACAGCTTTATATCAGTGATGAGACAGCGCCATCTAGTGCACAGCTTTATATCAGTGATGAGACAGCGCCATCTAGTGCACAGCTTTATATCAGTGATGAGACAGCGCCATCTAGTGCACAGCTTTATATCAGTGATGAGACAGCGCCATCTAGTGCACAGCTTTATATCAGTGATGAGACAGCGCCATCTAGTGCACAGCTTTATATCAGTGATGAGACAGCGCCATCTAGTGCACAGCTTTATATCAGTGATGAGACAGCGCCATCTAGTGCACAGCTTTATATCAGTGATGAGACAGCGCCATCTAGTGCACAGCTTTATATCAGTGATGAGACAGCGCCATCTAGTGCACAGCTTTATATCAGTGATGAGACAGCGCCATCTAGTGCACAGCTTTATATCAGTGATGAGACAGCGCCATCTAGTGCACAGCTTTATATCAGTGATGAGACAGCGCCATCTAGTGCACAGCTTTATATCAGTGATGAGACAGCGCCATCTAGTGCACAGCTTTATATCAGTGATGAGGAGGCGCCATCTAGTGCACAGCTTTATATCAGTGATGAGACAGCGCCATCTAGTGCACAGCTTTATATCAGTGATGAGACAGCGCCATCTAGTGCACAGCTTTATATCAGTGATGAGACAGCGCCATCTAGTGCACAGCTTTATATCAGTGATGAGACAGCGCCATCTAGTGCACAGCTTTATATCAGTGATGAGACAGCGCCATCTAGTGCACAGCTTTATATCAGTGATGAGACAGCGCCATCTAGTGCACAGCTTTATATCAGTGATGAGACAGCGCCATCTAGTGCACAGCTTTATATCAGTGATGAGACAGTGCCATCTAGTGCACAGCTTTATATCAGTGATGAGACAGCGCCATCTAGTGCACAGCTTTATATCAGTGATGAGACAGCGCCATCTAGTGCACAGCTTTATATCAGTGATGAGACATCGCCATCTAGTGCACAGCTATATATCAGTGATGAGACAGCGCCATCTAGTGCACAGCTTTATATCAGTGATGAGACAGTGCCATCTAGTGCACAGCTTTATATCAGTGATGGGGCAGCGCCATCTAGTGCACAGCTTTATATCAGTGATGAGACAGCGCCATCTAGTGCACAGCTTTATATCAGTGATGAGACAGCGCCATCTAGTGCACAGCTTTATATCAGTGATGAGACAGCGCCATCTAGTGCACAGCTTTATATCAGTGATGAGACAGCGCCATCTAGTGCACAGCTTTATATCAGTGATGAGACAGCGCCATCTAGTGCACAGCTTTATATCAGTGATGAGACAGCGCCATCTAGTGCACAGCTCTATATCAGTGATGAGACATCGCCATCTAGTGCACAGCTTTATATCAGTGATGAGACAGCGCCATCTAGTGCACAGCTTTATATCAGTGATGAGACAGCGCCATCTAGTGCACAGCTTTATATCAGTGATGAGACAGCGCCATCTAGTGCACAGCTTTATATCAGTGATGAGACAGCGCCATCTAGTGCACAGCTTTATATCAGTGATGAGACAGCGCCATCTAGTGCACAGCTTTATATCAGTGATGAGACAGCGCCATCTAGTGCACAGCTTTATATCAGTGATGGGGCAGCGCCATCTAGTGCACAGCTTTATATCAGTGATGAGGAGGCGCCATCTAGTGCACAGCTTTATATCAGTGATGAGGAGGCGCCATCTAGTGCACAGCTTTATATCAGTGATGAGGAGGCGCCATCTAGTGCACAGCTTTATATCAGTGATGAGACAGCGCCATCTAGTGCACAGCTTTATATCAGTGATGAGGAGGCGCCATCTAGTGCACAGCTTTATATCAGTGATGAGACAGCGCCATCTAGTGCACAGCTTTATATCAGTGATGAGACAGCGCCATCTAGTGCACAGCTTTATATCAGTGATGAGACAGCGCCATCTAGTGCACAGCTTTATATCAGTGATGAGACAGCGCCATCTAGTGCACAGCTTTATATCAGAGATGAGACAGCGCCATCTAGTGCACAGCTTTATATCAGTGATGAGACAGCGCCATCTAGTGCACAGCTTTATATCAGTGATGAGGAGGCGCCATCTAGTGCACAGCTTTATATCAGTGATGAGACAGCGCCATCTAGTGCACAGCTTTATATCAGTGATGAGACAGCGCCATCTAGTGCACAGCTTTATATCAGAGATGAGACAGCGCCATCTAGTGCACAGCTTTATATCAGTGATGAGACAGCGCCATCTAGTGCACAGCTTTATATCAGTGATGAGGAGGCGCCATCTAGTGCACAGCTTTATATCAGTGATGAGACAGCGCCATCTAGTGCACAGCTTTATATCAGTGATGAGACAGCGCCATCTAGTGCACAGCTTTATATCAGTGATGAGACAGCGCCATCTAGTGCACAGCTTTATATCAGTGATGAGACAGTGCCATCTAGTGCACAGCTTTATATCAGTGATGAGACAGCGCCATGTAGTGCACAGCTTTATATCAGTGATGAGACAGCGCCATCTAGTGCACAGCTTTATATCAGTGATGAGACATCGCCATCTAGTGCACAGCTTTATATCAGTGATGAGGAGGCGCCATCTAGTGCACAGCTTTATATCAGTGATGAGACAGCGCCATCTAGTGCACAGCTTTATATCAGTGATGAGACAGCGCCATCTAGTGCACAGCTTTATATCAGTGATGAGACAGCGCCATCTAGTGCACAGCTTTATATCAGTGATGAGACAGCGCCATCTAGTGCACAGCTTTATATCAGTGATGAGACAGCGCCATCTAGTGCACAGCTTTATATCAGTGATGAGACAGCGCCATCTAGTGCACAGCTTTATATCAGTGATGAGGAGGCGCCATCTAGTGCACAGCTTTATATCAGTGATGAGACAGCGCCATCTAGTGCACAGCTTTATATCAGTGATGAGACAGCGCCATCTAGTGCACAGCTTTATATCAGTGATGAGACAGCGCCATCTAGTGCACAGCTTTATATCAGTGATGAGACAGCGCCATCTAGTGCACAGCTTTATATCAGTGATGAGACAGCGCCATCTAGTGCACAGCTTTATATCAGTGATGAGACAGCGCCATCTAGTGCACAGCTTTATATCAGTGATGAGACAGCGCCATCTAGTGCACAGCTTTATATCAGTGATGAGACAGTGCCATCTAGTGCACAGCTTTATATCAGTGATGAGACAGCGCCATCTAGTGCACAGCTTTATATCAGTGATGAGACAGCGCCATCTAGTGCACAGCTTTATATCAGTGATGAGACAGCGCCATCTAGTGCACAGCTTTATATCAGTGATGAGACAGCGCCATCTAGTGCACAGCTTTATATCAGTGATGAGACAGCGCCATCTAGTGCACAGCTTTATATCAGTGATGAGACAGCGCCATCTAGTGCACAGCTTTATATCAGTGATGGGGCAGCGCCATCTAGTGCACAGCTTTATATCAGTGATGAGGAGGCGCCATCTAGTGCACAGCTTTATATCAGTGATGAGGAGGCGCCATCTAGTGCACAGCTTTATATCAGTGATGAGACAGCGCCATCTAGTGCACAGCTTTATATCAGTGATGAGACAGCGCCATCTAGTGTACAGCTTTATATCAGTGATGAGACAGCGCCATCTAGTGCACAGCTTTATATCAGTGATGAGACAGCGCCATCTAGTGCACAGCTTTATATCAGTGATGAGACAGCGCCATCTAGTGCACAGCTTTATATCAGTGATGAGACAGCGCCATCTAGTGCACAGCTTTATATCAGTGATGAGACAGCGCCATCTAGTGCACAGCTTTATATCAGTGATGAGACAGCGCCATCTAGTGCACAGCTTTATATCAGTGATGAGGAGGCGCCATCTAGTGCACAGCTCTATATCAGTGATGGGGCAGCGCCATCTAGTGCACAGCTTTATATCAGTGATGAGACAGCGCCATCTAGTGCACAGCTTTATATCAGAGATGAGACAGCGCCATCTAGTGCACAGCTTTATATCAGTGATGAGACAGCGCCATCTAGTGCACAGCTTTATATCAGTGATGAGACAGCGCCATCTAGTGCACAGCTTTATATCAGTGATGGGGCAGCACCATCTAGTGCACAGCTCTATATCAGTGATGAGACAGCGCCATCTAGTGCACAGCTTTATATCAGTGATGAGACAGCGCCATCTAGTGCACAGCTTGATATCAGTGATGGGGCAGCGCCATCTAGTGCACAGCTCTATATCAGTGATGAGACATCGCCATCTAGTGCACAGCTTTATATAAGTGATGAGACAGCGCCATCTAGTGCACAGCTTTATATCAGTGATGAGACAGCGCCATCTAGTGCACAGCTTTATATCAGTGATGAGACAGCGCCATCTAGTGTACAGCTTTATATCAGTGATGAGACAGCGCCATCTAGTGCACAGCTTTATATCAGTGATGAGACAGCGCCATCTAGTGCACAGCTTTATATCAGTGATGAGACAGCGCCATCTAGTGCACAGCTTTATATCAGTGATGAGACGGGGCCATCTAGTGCACAGCTTTATATCAGTGATGAGACAGCGCCATCTAGTGCACAGCTTTAAATCAGTGATGAGACAGCGCCATCTAGTGCACAGCTTTATATCAGTGATGAGACAGCGCCATCTAGTGCACAGCTTTATATCAGTGATGAGACAGCGCCATCTAGTGCACAGCTTTATATCAGTGATGAAGAGGCGCCATCTAGTGCACAGCTTTATATCAGTGATGAGGAGGCGCCATCTAGTGCACAGCTTTATATCAGTGATGAGACAGCGCCATCTAGTGCACAGCTTTATATCAGTGATGAGACAGCGCCATCTAGTGCACAGCTTTATATCTGTGATGAGACATCGCCATCTAGTGCACAGCTTTATATCAGTGATGAGACAGCGCCATCTAGTGCACAGCTTTATATCAGTGATGAGACAGCGCCATCTAGTGCACAGCTTTATATCAGTGATGAGACAGCGCCATCTAGTGCACAGCTTTATATCAGTGATGAGACAGCGCCATCTAGTGCACAGCTTTATATCAGTGATGAGACAGCGCCATCTAGTGCACAGCTTGATATCAGTGATGAGACAGCGCCATCTAGTGCACAGCTTTATATCAGTGATGAGACAGCGCCATCTAGTGCACAGCTTTATATCAGTGATGAGACAGCGCCATCTAGTGTACAGCTTTATATCAGTGATGAGACAGCGCCATCTAGTGCACAGCTTTATATCAGTGATGAGACAGCGCCATCTAGTGCACAGCTTGATATCAGTGATGAGACAGCGCCATCTAGTGCACAGCTTTATATCAGTGATGAGACAGCGCCATCTAGTGCACAGCTTTATATCAGTGATGAGACAGCGCCATCTAGTGCACAGCTTTATATCAGTGATGAGACATCGCCATCTAGTGCACAGCTTTATATCAGTGATGAGACAGCGCCATCTAGTGCACAGCTTTATATCAGTGATGAGAAAGCGCCATCTAGTGCACAGCTTTATATCAGTGATGAGACAGTGCCATCTAGTGCACAGCTTTATATCAGTGATGAGACAGCGCCATCTAGTGCACAGCTTTATATCAGTGATGAGACAGCGCCATCTAGTGCACAGCTTTATATCAGTGATGAGACAGCGCCATCTAGTGCACAGCTTTATATCAGTGATGGGGCAGCGCCATCTAGTGCACAGCTTTATATCAGTGATGAGGAGGCGCCATCTAGTGCACAGCTTTATATCAGTGATGAGACATCGCCATCTAGTGCACAGCTTTATATCAGTGATGAGACAGCGCCATCTAGTGCACAGCTTTATATCAGTGATGAGACAGCGCCATCTAGTGCACAGCTTTATATCAGTGATGAGACAGCGCCATCTAGTGCACAGCTTTATATCAGTGATGAGACAGCGCCATCTACTGCACAGCTTTATATCAGTGATGGGGCAGCGCCATCTAGTGCACAGCTTTATATCAGTGATGAGACAGCGCCATCTAGTGCACAGCTTTATATCAGTGATTAGACAGCGCCATCTAGTGCACAGCTATATATCAGTGATGAGACAGCGCCATCTAGTGCACAGCTATATATCAGTGATGAGACAGCGCCATCTAGTGCACAGCTTTATATCAGTGATGAGACAGCGCCATCTAGTGCACAGCTTTATATCAGTGATGAGACAGCGCCATCTAGTGCACAGCTTTATATCAGTGATGAGACAGCGCCATCTAGTGCACAGCTTTATATCAGTGATGAGACGGGGCCATCTAGTGCACAGCTTTATATCAGTGATGAGACAGCGCCATCTAGTGCACAGCTTTATATCAGTGATGAGACAGCGCCATCTAGTGCACAGCTTTATATCAGTGATGAGACGGGGCCATCTATTGCACAGCTTTATATCAGTGATGAGACAGCGCCATCTAGTGCACAGCTTTATATCAGTGATGAGACATCGCCATCTAGTGCACAGCTTTATATCAGTGATGAGACAGCGCCATCTAGTGCACAGCTTTATATCAGTGATGAGACGGGGCCATCTAGTGCACAGCTTTATATCAGTGATGAGACAGCGCCATCTAGTGCACAGCTTTATATCAGTGATGAGACAGTGCCATCTAGTGCACAGCTTTATATCAGTGATGAGACAGCGCCATCTAGTGCACAGCTTTATATCAGTGATGAGACAGCGCCATCTAGTGCACAGCTTTATATCAGTGATGAGGAGGCGCCATCTAGTGCACAGCTTTATATCAGTGATGAGACATCGCCATCTAGTGCACAGCTTTATATCAGTGATGAGACAGCGCCATCTAGTGCACAGCTCTATATCAGTGATGAGACATCGCCATCTAGTGCACAGCTTTATATCAGTGATGAGACAGCGCCATCTAGTGCACAGCTCTATATCAGTGATGAGACATCGCCATCTAGTGCACAGCTTTATATCAGTGATGAGACAGCGCCATCTAGTGCACAGCTTTATATCAGTGATGAGACAGCGCCATCTAGTGCACAGCTTTATATCAGTGATGTGATAGCGCCATCTAGTGCACAGCTTTATATCAGTGATGAGACAGCGCCATCTAGTGCACAGCTTTATATCAGTGATGAGACAGTGCCATCTAGTGCACAGCTTTATATCAGTGATGAGACAGCGCCATCTAGTGCACAGCTTTATATCAGTGATGAGACATCGCCATCTAGTGCACAGCTTTATATCAGTGATGAGACAGCGCCATCTAGTGCACAGCTTTATATCAGTGATGAGACAGCGCCATCTAGTGCACAGCTTTATATCAGTGATGAGACAGCGCCATCTAGTGCACAGCTTTATATCAGTGATGAGACATCGCCATCTAGTGCACAGCTTTATATCAGTGATGAGACAGCGCCATCTAGTGCACAGCTTTATATCAGTGATGAGACAGTGCCATCTAGTGCACAGCTTTATATCAGTGATACGACAGCGCCATCTAGTGCACAGCTTTATATCAGTGATGAGACAGCGCCATCTAGTGCACAGCTTTATATCAGTGATGTGATAGCGCCATCTAGTGCACAGCTTTATATCAGTGATGAGACAGCGCCATCTAGTGCACAGCTTTATATCAGTGATGAGACAGTGCCATCTAGTGCACAGCTTTATATCAGTGATGAGACAGCGCCATCTAGTGCACAGCTTTATATCAGTGATGAGACAGCGCCATCTAGTGCACAGCTCTATATCAGTGATGAGACATCGCCATCTAGTGCACAGCTTTATATCAGTGATGAGACAGCGCCATCTAGTGCACAGCTTTATATCAGTGATGAGACAGCGCCATCTAGTGCACAGCTTTATATCAGTGATGAGACAGCGCCATCTACTGCACAGCTTTATATCAGTGATGAGACAGCGCCATCTACTGCACAGCTTTATATCAGTGATGAGACAGCGCCATCTACTGCACAGCTTTATATCAGTGATGAGACAGTGCCATCTAGTGCACAGCTTTATATCAGTGATGAGACAGCGCCATATAGTGCACAGCTTTATATCAGTGATGAGACAGCGCCATCTAGTGCACAGCTTTATATCAGTGATGAGACATCGCCATCTAGTGCACAGCTTTATATCAGTGATGAGACAGCGCCATCTAGTGCACAGCTTTATATCAGTGATGAGACAGCGCCATCTAGTGCACAGCTTTATATCAGTGATGAGACAGCGCCATCTAGTGCACAGCTTTATATCAGTGATGAGACAGCGCCATCTAGTGCACAGCTTTATATCAGTGATGAGACATCGCCATCTAGTGCACAGCTTTATATCAGTGATGAGACAGCGCCATCTAGTGCACAGCTTTATATCAGTGATGAGACAGCGCCATCTAGTGCACAGCTTTATATCAGTGATGAGACAGCGCCATCTAGTGCACAGCTTTATATCAGTGATGAGACATCGCCATCTAGTGCACAGCTTTATATCAGTGATGAGACAGCGCCATCTAGTGCACAGCTTTATATCAGTGATGAGACAGCGCCATCTAGTGCACAGCTTTATATCAGTGATGAGACAGCGCCATCTAGTGCACAGCTTTATATCAGTGATGAGACAGCGCCATCTAGTGCACAGCTTGATATCAGTGATGAGACAGCGCCATCTAGTGCACAGCTTTATATCAGTGATGAGACAGCGCCATCTAGTGCACAGCTTTATATCAGTGATGAGACAGCGCCATCTAGTGCACAGCTTTATATCAGTGATGAGACAGCGCCATCTAGTGCACAGCTTTATATCAGTGATGAGACAGCGCCATCTAGTGCACAGCTTTATATCAGTGATGAGACAGCGCCATCTAGTGCACAGCTTTATATCAGTGATGGGGCAGCGCCATCTAGTGCACAGCTTTATATCAGTGATGAGACAGCGCCATCTAGTGCACAGCTTTATATCAGTGATGAGACAGCGCCATCTAGTGCACAGCTTTATATCAGTGATGAGACAGCGCCATCTAGTGCACAGCTTTATATCAGTGATGAGACAGCGCCATCTAGTGCACAGCTTTATATCAGTGATGAGACAGCGCCATCTACTGCACAGCTTTATATCAGTGATGGGGCAGCGCCATCTAGTGCACAGCTTTATATCAGTGATGAGACAGCGCCATCTAGTGCACAGCTTTATATCAGTGATGAGACAGCGCCATCTAGTGCACAGCTATATATCAGTGATGAGACAGCGCCATCTAGTGCACAGCTATATATCAGTGATGAGACAGCGCCATCTAGTGCACAGCTTTATATCAGTGATGAGACAGCGCCATCTAGTGCACAGCTTTATATCAGTGATGAGACAGCGCCATCTAGTGCACAGCTTTATATCAGTGATGAGACAGCGCCATCTAGTGCACAGCTTTATATCAGTGATGAGACGGGGCCATCTATTGCACAGCTATATATCAGTGATGAGACAGCGCCATCTATTGCACAGCTTTATATCAGTGATGAGACAGCGCCATCTAGTGCACAGCTTTATATCAGTGATGAGGAGGCGCCATCTAGTGCACAGCTTTATATCAGTGATGAGACATCGCCATCTAGTGCACAGCTTTATATCAGTGATGAGACAGCGCCATCTAGTGCACAGCTTTATATCAGTGATGAGGAGGCGCCATCTAGTGCACAGCTTTATATCAGTGATGAGACAGCGCCATCTAGTGCACAGCTCTATATCAGTGATGAGACATCGCCATCTAGTGCACAGCTTTATATCAGTGATGAGACAGCGCCATCTAGTGCACAGCTTTATATCAGTGATGAGACAGCGCCATCTAGTGCACAGCTTTATATCAGTGATGAGACAGCGCCATCTAGTGCACAGCTTTATATCAGTGATGAGACAGCGCCATCTAGTGCACAGCTTTATATCAGTGATGAGACAGCGCCATCTATAGTGCACAGCTTTATATCAGTGATGAGACAGCGCCATCTAGTGCACAGCTTTATATCAGTGATGAGGAGGCGCCATCTAGTGCACAGCTTTATATCAGTGATGAGACAGCGCCATCTAGTGCACAGCTCTATATCAGTGATGAGACAGCGCCATCTAGTGCACAGCTTTATATCAGTGATGAGACAGCGCCATCTAGTGCACAGCTTTATATCAGTGATGTGATAGCGCCATCTAGTGCACAGCTTTATATCAGTGATGAGACAGCGCCATCTAGTGCACAGCTTTATATCAGTGATGAGACAGTGCCATCTAGTGCACAGCTTTATATCAGTGATGAGACAGCGCCATCTAGTGCACAGCTTTATATCAGTGATGAGACATCGCCATCTAGTGCACAGCTTTATATCAGTGATGAGACAGCGCCATCTAGTGCACAGCTTTATATCAGTGATGAGACAGCGCCATCTAGTGCACAGCTTTATATCAGTGATGAGACAGCGCCATCTAGTGCACAGCTTTATATCAGTGATGAGACATCGCCATCTAGTGCACAGCTTTATATCAGTGATGAGACAGCGCCATCTAGTGCACAGCTTTATATCAGTGATGAGACAGTGCCATCTAGTGCACAGCTTTATATCAGTGATGAGACAGCGCCATCTAGTGCACAGCTTTATATCAGTGATGAGACAGCGCCATCTAGTGCACAGCTTTATATCAGTGATGTGAAAGCGCCATCTAGTGCACAGCTTTATATCAGTGATGAGACAGCGCCATCTAGTGCACAGCTTTATATCAGTGATGAGACAGTGCCATCTAGTGCACAGCTTTATATCAGTGATGAGACAGCGCCATCTAGTGCACAGCTTTATATCAGTGATGAGACATCGCCATCTAGTGCACAGCTTTATATCAGTGATGAGACAGCGCCATCTAGTGCACAGCTTTATATCAGTGATGAGACAGCGCCATCTAGTGCACAGCTCTATATCAGTGATGAGACATCGCCATCTAGTGCACAGCTTTATATCAGTGATGAGACAGCGCCATCTAGTGCACAGCTTTATATCAGTGATGAGACAGCGCCATCTAGTGCACAGCTTTATATCAGTGATGAGACAGCGCCATTTAGTGCACAGCTTTATATCAGTGATGAGACAGCGCCATCTAGTGCACAGCTATATATCAGTGATGAGACAGCGCCATCTAGTGCACAGCTTTATATCAGTGATGAGACAGCGCCATCTAGTGCACAGCTTGATATCAGTGATGAGACAGCGCCATCTAGTGCACAGCTTGATATCAGTGATGAGACAGCGCCATCTAGTGCACAGCTTTATATCAGTGATGAGACAGCGCCATCTAGTGCACAGCTTTATATCAGTGATGAGACAGCGCCATCTAGTGCACAGCTTTATATCAGTGATGAGACAGCGCCATCTAGTGCACAGCTTTATATCAGTGATGAGACAGCGCCATATAGTGCACAGCTTTATATCAGTGATGGGGCAGCGCCATCTAGTGCACAGCTTTATATCAGTGATGAGACAGCGCCATCTAGTGCACAGCTTTATATCAGTGATGAGACAGCGCCATCTAGTGCACAGCTTTATATCAGTGATGAGACAGCGCCATCTAGTGCACAGCTTTATATCAGTGATGAGACATCGCCATCTATTGCACAGCTATATATCAGTGATGAGACAGCGCCATCTATTGCACAGCTATATATCAGTGATGAGACAGCGCCATCTAGTGCACAGCTTTATATCAGTGATGAGACAGCGCCATCTAGTGCACAGCTTTATATCAGTGATGTGATAGCGCCATCTAGTGCACAGCTTTATATCAGTGATGAGACAGCGCCATCTAGTGCACAGCTTTATATCAGAGATGAGACAGCGCCATCTAGTGCACAGCTTTATATCAGTGATGAGACAGCGCCATCTAGTGCACAGCTTTATATCAGTGATGAGACAGCGCCATCTAGTGCACAGCTTTATATCTGTGATGAGACATCGCCATCTAGTGTACAGCTTTATATCAGTGATGAGACAGCGCCATCTAGTGCACAGCTTTATATCAGTGATGAGACAGCGCCATCTAGTGCACAGCTCTATATCAGTGATGAGACAGCGCCATCTAGTGCACAGCTTTATATCAGTGATGAGACATCGCCATCTAGTGCACAGCTTTATATCAGTGATGAGACAGCGCCATCTAGTGCACAGCTTTATATCAGTGATGAGACAGCGCCATCTAGTGCACAGCTTTATATCAGTGATGAGACAGCGCCATCTAGTGCACAGCTTTATATCAGTGATGAGACATCGCCATCTAGTGCACAGCTTTATATCAGTGATGAGACAGCGCCATCTAGTGCACAGCTTTATATCAGTGATGAGACAGCGCCATCTAGTGCACAGCTTTATATCAGTGATGAGACAGCGCCATCTAGTGCACAGCTTTATATCAGTGATGAGACAGCGCCATCTAGTGCACAGCTTGATATCAGTGATGAGACAGCGCCATCTAGTGCACAGCTTTATATCAGTGATGAGACAGCGCCATCTAGTGCACAGCTTTATATCAGTGATGAGACAGCGCCATCTAGTGCACAGCTTTATATCAGTGATGAGACAGCGCCATCTAGTGCACAGCTTTATATCAGTGATGGGGCAGCGCCATCTAGTGCACAGCTTTATATCAGTGATGAGGAGGCGCCATCTAGTGCACAGCTTTATATCAGTGATGAGGAGGCGCCATCTAGTGCACAGCTTTATATCAGTGATGAGACAGCGCCATCTAGTGCACAGCTTTATATCAGTGATGAGACAGCGCCATCTAGTGCACAGCTTTATATCAGTGATGAGACAGCGCCATCTAGTGCACAGCTTTATATCAGTGATGAGGAGGCGCCATCTAGTGCACAGCTTTATATCAGTGATGAGACAGCGCCATCTAGTGCACAGCTTTATATCAGTGATGAGACAGCGCCATCTAGTGCACAGCTTTATATCAGTGATGAGACAGCGCCATCTAGTGCACAGCTTTATATCAGTGATGAGACAGCGCCATCTAGTGCACAGCTTTATATCAGTGATGAGACAGCGCCATCTAGTGCACAGCTTTATATCAGTGATGAGACAGCGCCATCTAGTGCACAGCTTTATATCAGTGATGAGACAGCGCCATCTAGTGCACAGCTTTATATCAGTGATGAGACAGTGCCATCTAGTGCACAGCTTTATATCAGTGATGAGACAGCGCCATCTAGTGCACAGCTTTATATCAGTGATGAGACAGCGCCATCTAGTGCACAGCTTTATATCAGTGATGAGACATCGCCATCTAGTGCACAGCTTTATATCAGTGATGAGGAGGCGCCATCTAGTGCACAGCTTTATATCAGTGATGAGACAGCGCCATCTAGTGCACAGCTTTATATCAGTGATGAGACAGCGCCATCTAATGCACAGCTTTATATCAGTGATGAGACAGCGCCATCTAGTGCACAGCTTTATATCAGTGATGAGACAGCGCCATCTAGTGCACAGCTTTATATCAGTGATGAGACAGCGCCATCTAGTGCACAGCTTTATATCAGTGATGAGACAGCGCCATCTAGTGCACAGCTTTATATCAGTGATGAGACAGCGCCATCTAGTGCACAGCTTTATATCAGTGATGAGACAGCGCCATCTAGTGCACAGCTTGATATCAGTGATGAGACAGCGCCATCTAGTGCACAGCTTTATATCAGTGATGAGACAGCGCCATCTAGTGCACAGCTTTATATCAGTGATGAGACAGCGCCATCTAGTGCACAGCTTTATATCAGTGATGAGACATCGCCATCTAGTGCACAGCTTTATATCAGTGATGAGACAGCGCCATCTAGTGCACAGCTTTATATCAGTGATGAGACAGCGCCATCTAGTGCACAGCTTTATATCAGTGATGAGACAGCGCCATCTAGTGCACAGCTTTATATCAGTGATGAGACAGCGCCATCTAGTGCACAGCTCTATATCAGTGATGAGACATCGCCATCTAGTGCACAGCTTTATATCAGTGATGAGACAGCGCCATCTAGTGCACAGCTTTATATCAGTGATGAGACAGCGCCATCTAGTGCACAGCTTTATATCAGTGATGAGACAGCGCCATCTAGTGCACAGCTTTATATCAGTGATGAGACAGCGCCATCTAGTGCACAGCTTTATATCAGTGATGAGACAGCGCCATCTAGTGCACAGCTTTATATCAGTGATGAGACAGCGCCATCTAGTGCACAGCTTTATATCAGTGATGGGGCAGCGCCATCTAGTGCACAGCTTTATATCAGTGATGAGGAGGCGCCATCTAGTGCACAGCTTTATATCAGTGATGAGGAGGCGCCATCTAGTGCACAGCTTTATATCAGTGATGAGGAGGCGCCATCTAGTGCACAGCTTTATATCAGTGATGAGACAGCGCCATCTAGTGCACAGCTTTATATCAGTGATGAGGAGGCGCCATCTAGTGCACAGCTTTATATCAGTGATGAGACAGCGCCATCTAGTGCACAGCTTTATATCAGTGATGAGACAGCGCCATCTAGTGCACAGCTTTATATCAGTGATGAGACAGCGCCATCTAGTGCACAGCTTTATATCAGTGATGAGACAGCGCCATCTAGTGCACAGCTTTATATCAGTGATGAGACAGCGCCATGTAGTGCACAGCTTTATATCAGTGATGAGACAGCGCCATCTAGTGCACAGCTTTATATCAGTGATGAGACATCGCCATCTAGTGCACAGCTTTATATCAGTGATGAGGAGGCGCCATCTAGTGCACAGCTTTATATCAGTGATGAGACAGCGCCATCTAGTGCACAGCTTTATATCAGTGATGAGACAGCGCCATCTAGTGCACAGCTTTATATCAGTGATGAGACAGCGCCATCTAGTGCACAGCTTTATATCAGTGATGAGACAGCGCCATCTAGTGCACAGCTTTATATCAGTGATGGGGCAGCGCCATCTAGTGCACAGCTTTATATCAGTGATGAGACAGCGCCATCTAGTGCACAGCTTTATATCAGTGATGAGACAGCGCCATCTAGTGCACAGCTTTATATCAGTGATGAGACAGCGCCATCTAGTGCACAGCTTTATATCAGTGATGTGATAGCGCCATCTAGTGCACAGCTTTATATCAGTGATGTGATAGCGCCATCTAGTGCACAGCTTTATATCAGTGATGAGACAGCGCCATCTAGTGCACAGCTTTATATCAGTGATGAGACAGCGCCATCTAGTGCACAGCTTTATATCAGTGATGAGGAGGCGCCATCTAGTGCACAGCTTTATATCAGTGATGAGACAGCGCCATCTAGTGCACAGCTTTATATCAGTGATGAGACAGCGCCATCTAGTGCACAGCTTTATATCAGTGATGAGACAGCGCCATCTAGTGCACAGCTTTATATCAGTGATGAGACAGCGCCATCTAGTGCACAGCTTTATATCAGTGATGAGACAGCGCCATCTAGTGCACAGCTTTATATCAGTGATTAGACAGCGCCATCTAGTGCACAGCTTTATATCAGTGATGAGACAGCGCCATCTAGTGCACAGCTTTATATCAGTGATGAGACAGCGCCATCTAGTGCACAGCTTTATATCAGTGATGAGACAGCGCCATCTAGTGCACAGCTTTATATCAGTGATGAGACAGCGCCATCTAGTGCACAGCTTTATATCAGTGATGAGACAGCGCCATCTAGTGCACAGCTTTATATCAGTGATGGGGCAGCGCCATCTAGTGCACAGCTTTATATCAGTGATGAGGAGGCGCCATCTAGTGCACAGCTTTATATCAGTGATGAGGAGGCGCCATCTAGTGCACAGCTTTATATCAGTGATGAGACAGCGCCATCTAGTGCACAGCTTTATATCAGTGATGAGGAGGCGCCATCTAGTGCACAGCTTTATATCAGTGATGAGGAGGCGCCATCTAGTGCACAGCTTTATATCAGTGATGAGACAGCGCCATCTAGTGCACAGCTTTATATCAGTGATGAGACAGCGCCATCTAGTGCACAGCTTTATATCAGTGATGAGACAGCGCCATCTAGTGCACAGCTTTATATCAGTGATGAGACAGCGCCATCTAGTGCACAGCTTTATATCAGTGATGAGACAGCGCCATCTAGTGCACAGCTTTATATCAGTGATGAGGAGGCGCCATCTAGTGCACAGCTTTATATCAGTGATGAGGAGGCGCCATCTAGTGCACAGCTTTATATCAGTGATGAGACAGCGCCATCTAGTGCACAGCTTTATATCAGTGATGAGACATCGCCATCTAGTGCACAGCTTTATATCAGTGATGAGACAGCGCCATCTAGTGCACAGCTTTATATCAGTGATGAGACAGCGCCATCTAGTGCACAGCTTTATATCAGTGATGAGGAGGCGCCATCTAGTGCACAGCTTTATATCAGTGATGAGACAGCGCCATCTATAGTGCACAGCTTTATATCAGTGATGAGACAGCGCCATCTAGTGCACAGCTTTATATCAGTGATGAGGAGGCGCCATCTAGTGCACAGCTTTATATCAGTGATGAGACAGCGCCATCTAGTGCACAGCTTTATATCAGTGATGAGGAGGCGCCATCTAGTGCATAGCTTTATATCAGTGATGAGGAGGCGCCATCTAGTGCACAGCTTTATATCAGTGATGAGACAGCGCCATCTAGTGCACAGCTTTATATCAGTGATGAGACAGCGCCATCTAGTGCACAGCTTTATATCAGTGATGAGACAGCGCCATCTAGTGCACAGCTTTATATCAGTGATGAGACAGCGCCATCTAGTGCACAGCTTTATATCAGTGATGAGACAGCGCCATCTAGTGCACAGCTTTATATCAGTGATGAGACAGCGCCATCTAGTGCACAGCTCTATATCAGTGATGAGACAGCGCCATCTAGTGCACAGCTCTATATCAGTGATGAGGAGGCGCCATCTAGTGCACAGCTTTATATCAGTGATGAGACAGCGCCATCTAGTGCACAGCTTTATATCAGTGATGAGACAGCGCCATCTAGTGCACAGCTTTATATCAGTGATGAGACAGCGCCATCTAGTGCACAGCTTTATATCAGTGATGAGACAGCGCCATCTAGTGCACAGCTTTATATCAGTGATGAGACAGCGCCATCTAGTGCACAGCTTTATATCAGTGATGAGACAGCGCCATCTAGTGCACAGCTTGATATCAGTGATGAAGAGGCGCCATCTAGTGCACAGCTTTATATCAGTGATGAGACAGCGCCATCTAGTGCACAGCTTTATATCAGTGATGAGACGGGGCCATCTATTGCACAGCTTTATATCAGTGATGAGGAGGCGCCATCTAGTGCACAGCTTTATATCAGTGATGAGACAGCGCCATCTAGTGCACAGCTTTATATCAGTGATGAGACAGCGCCATCTATCGCACAGCTTTATATCAGTGATGAGACAGCGCCATCTAGTGCACAGCTTTATATCAGTGATGAGACAGCGCCATCTAGTGCACAGCTTTATATCAGTGATGAGACAGCGCCATCTAGTGCACAGCTTTATATCAGTGATGAGACAGCGCCATCTAGTGCACAGCTTTATATCAGTGATGAGGAGGCGCCATCTAGTGCACAGCTTTATATCAGTGATGAGACAGCGCCATCTAGTGCACAGCTTTATATCAGTGATGAGGAGGCGCCATCTAGTGCACAGCTTTATATCAGTGATGAGACAGCGCCATCTAGTGCACAGCTTTATATCAGTGATGAGGAGGCGCCATCTAGTGCACAGCTTTATATCAGTGATGAGGAGGCGCCATCTAGTGCACAGCTTTATATCAGTGATGAGACAGCGCCATCTAGTGCACAGCTTTATATCAGTGATGAAGAGGCGCCATCTAGTGCACAGCTTGATATCAGTGATGAGACAGCGCCATCTAGTGCACAGCTTTATATCAGTGATGAGACAGCGCCATCTAGTGCACAGCTTTATATCAGTGATGAGACAGCGCCATCTAGTGCACAGCTTTATATCAGTGATGAGACAGCGCCATCTAGTGCACAGCTTTATATCAGTGATGAGACAGCGCCATCTAGTGCACAGCTTTATATCAGTGATGAGACAGCGCCATCTAGTGCACAGCTTTATATCAGTGATGAGACAGCGCCATCTAGTGCACAGCTTTATATCAGTGATGAGACAGCGCCATCTAGTGCACAGCTCTATATCAGTGATGAGACAGCGCCATCTAGTGCACAGCTTTATATCAGTGATGAGGAGGCGCCATCTAGTGCACAGCTTTATATCAGTGATGAGACAGCGCCATCTAGTGCACAGCTTTATATCAGTGATGAGACAGCGCCATCTAGTGCACAGCTTTATATCAGTGATGAGACAGCGCCATCTAGTGCACAGCTTTATATCAGTGATGAGACAGCGCCATCTAGTGCACAGCTTTATATCAGTGATGAGACAGCGCCATCTAGTGCACAGCTTTATATCAGTGATGAGACAGCGCCATCTAGTGCACAGCTTTATATCAGTGATGAGACAGCGCCATCTAGTGCACAGCTTTATATCAGTGATGAGACAGCGCCAACTAGTGCACAGCTTTATATCAGTGATGAGACAGCGCCATCTAGTGCACAGCTTTATATCAGTGATGAGACAGCGCCATCTAGTGCACAGCTTTATATCAGTGATGAGACAGCGCCAACTAGTGCACAGCTTTATATCAGTGATGAGACAGCGCCATCTAGTGCACAGCTTTATATCAGTGATGAGACAGCGCCATCTAGTGCACAGCTTTATATCAGTGATGAGACAGCGCCATCTAGTGCACAGCTTTATATCAGTGATGAGACAGCGCCATCTAGTGCACAGCTTTATATCAGTGATGAGACAGCGCCATCTAGTGCACAGCTTTATATCAGTGATGAGACAGCGCCATCTAGTGCACAGCTTTATATCAGTGATGAGACAGGGCCATCTAGTGTACAGCTTTATATCAGTGATGAGACAGCGCCATCTAGTGCACAGCTTTATATCAGTGATGAGACAGCGCCATCTAGTGCACAGCTTTATATCAGTGATGAGACAGCGCCATCTAGTGCACAGCTTTATATCAGTGATGAGACAGCGCCATCTACTGCACAGCTTTATATCAGTGATGAGACAGCGCCATCTAGTGCACAGCTTTATATCAGTGATGAGACAGCGCCATCTAGTGCACAGCTTGTAAACTCTTTGCATTTCTCATGTTTTTGTATATTTCTGGTGCCCTCGTTCTGCCCCTGCGTCTCCTCCCTCCAGGCCCCCGGGAGGTTCTTGTCCTATGGGCTCTGTGTCTGTACCCTTTGACCTTTCCGTGTCGGACTCGCGGCACAGACACCAGGACGCGCGGATTTTCATGCATAAATAGTTTATTTCATGCTGAGTTCATACAAAAATGTGCAGAATATAGAAACATCGCTGGTCACGTGACATGCTCCTTGTATAATAGTCAGATTTCCTGCAAGAACATGATATAATAAAAATACATTCTCACCCCCCCCCCCCCACAACAGGAATATAAAGAGGAGGCAGGAGAGAGAGGCAGATGCAAGTGTGACGAAGCTGCAGCGAGGGGTAGAAGGCCCATCACTCAGGATGCTCCAGATCTAAGTGCGGAACCAGTATAAGTTATGTAAACTTTATAGGACCCCCTGTCTGACAGGCGTCTGGGCCCAGGAGCTTGCAATCACATAGACCCCAATACGACCCAGAGGGAGGCAAAGTGCAAGTGTCTCTCTCTCCTCTAGGAAAATAATTTCACCTCTAGTTTCGGCCCCTCTCCTCCCCCCATATAGAAGAAGAGGGGGTGCCGAGCCCTCCCCTGCGTGCATGTAACAAGCAGCATGCAGGACCACAGGTAACAGTCATCAGATACATAGGCCGGAGGAGTCCGCGCAGGTGCGATGCTCTGCACACAGGAAGGCTTCAGCCGGCTCCTCCGGGTCACCAGTGTACAGAGGGGAAGGGAAGACCTGCACTAAGGGTTAATGGCAGGGGTGTAATGCTCTGCAGAGCAGGGAGTGAGGATCTGCAGAGCTTTCGGTAAACAGTTAGTGATGACTGGTGATGGGGCAGGTCTCCGTCGTGTAGATGAGGGGGTGATGAAGGGTTAATAGGATGGTGCCCCAGGAGGTGAACATACATGCACCTGCTATACACACACTGACCACTGGGGGGCACCGCTGCACCAGTAGATATTGGGGTGTGCTGATGGGTGATGGGGCGTCCGCACTCGGGTGGATGTGCTTTTATCTCCTGTCATTATTAGCAGAACAGGACATGGAGGGTTAATGACGGGTGATGAGGAGACACACAGACACGAAACCTCAGCTCTCACTCACTCGGCCACACTCACACTCACTCCTCATTGCCCTGGCTGGTGTCTCTGTGGGAATGTGAAGGGGTTCTCTATGGAGGTTTTCGGGGTCCCCTCGTCCCTCGATGTCCAAAGAGGGGAAAGGAACGGCGGCTTCTCACAAGACTGAAAGAGAAGAGAGAGAGGAGGAGTCATAGGCTGTATCACCAAGTATCTAAGCAAGAGAGAGAGGAAGAGTGAGTCATAGGCTGTATCACCAAGTATCTAAGCAAGAGAGAGAGGAGGAGTGAGCCATAGGCTGTATCACCAAGTATCTAAGCAAGAGAGAGAGGAGGAGTGAGTCATAGGCTGTATCACCAAGTATCTAAGCAAGAGAGAGAGGAAGAGTGAGTCATAGGCTGTATCACCAAGTATCTAAGCAAGAGAGAGAGGAAGAGTGAGTCATAGGCTGTATCACCAAGTATCTAAGCAAGAGAGAGAGGAGGAGTGAGTCATAGGCTGTATCACCAAGTATCTAAGCAAGAGAGAGAGAGAGGAGGAGTCATAGGCTGTATCACCAAGTATCTAAGCAAGAGAGAGAGGAGGAGTGAGTCATAGGCTGTATCACCAAGTATCTAAGCAAGAGAGAGAGAGAGGAGGAGTCATAGGCTGTATCACCAAGTATCTAAGCAAGAGAGAGAGAGAGAGGAGGAGTCATAGGCTGTATCACCAAGTATCTAAGCAAGAGAGAGGAGGAGTGAGTCATAGGCTGTATCACCAAGTATCTAAGCAAGAGAGAGAGAGAGAGGAGGAGTCATAGGCTGTATCACCAAGTATCTAAGCAAGAGAGAGAGGAGGAGTGAGTCATAGGCTGTATCACCAAGTATCTAAGCAAGAGAGAGAGAGAGGAGGAGTCATAGGCTGTATCACCAAGTATCTAAGCAAGAGAGAGAGAGGAGGAGTCATAGGCTGTATCACCAAGTATCTAAGCAAGAGAGAGAGGAGGAGTGAGTCATAGGCTGTATCACCAAGTATCTAAGCAAGAGAGAGAGAGAGAGGAGGAGTCATAGGCTGTATCACCAAGTATCTAAGCAAGAGAGAGAGGAGGAGTGAGTCATAGGCTGTATCACCAAGTATCTAAGCAAGAGAGAGAGAGAGGAGGAGTCATAGGCTGTATCACCAAGTATCTAAGCAAGAGAGAGAGAGAGGAGGAGTCATAGGCTGTACCCAAAGTATCTAAGCAAGAGAGAGAGGAGTGAGTCATAGGCTGTATCACCAAGTATCTAAGCAAGAGAGAGAGAGGAGGAGTGAGTCATAGGCTGTATCACCAAGTATCTAAGCAAGAGAGAGAGGAGGAGTGAGTCATAGGCTGTAGCACCAAGTATCTAAGCAAGAGAGAGAGGAAGAGTGAGTCATAGGCTGTATCACCAAATATCTAAGCAACAGAGAGAGGAAGAGTGAGTCATAGGCTGTATCACCAAGTATCTAAGCAAGAGAGAGAGGAAGAGAGAGTCATAGGCTGTATCACCAAATATCTAAGCAACAGAGAGAGGAAGAGTGAGTCATAGGCTGTATCACCAAGTATCTAAGCAAGAGAGAGAGGAGGAGTGAGTCATAGGCTGTATCACCAAGTATCTAAGCAAGGGAGAGAGGAGGAGTGAGTCATAGGCTGTATCACCAAGTATCTAAGCAACGGAGAGAGGAGGAGTGAGTCATAGGCTGTATCACCAAGTATCTAAGCAAGAGAGAGAGGAGGAGTGAGTCATAGGCTGTATCACCAAGTATCTAAGCAAGAGAGAGAGAGAGGAGGAGTCATAGGCTGTACCCAAAGTATCTAAGCAAGAGAGAGAGGAGTGAGTCATAGGCTGTATCACCAAGTATCTAAGCAAGAGAGAGAGAGGAGGAGTGAGTCATAGGCTGTATCACCAAGTATCTAAGCAAGAGAGAGAGGAGGAGTGAGTCATAGGCTGTATCACCAAGTATCTAAGCAACGGAGAGAGGAGGAGTGAGTCATAGGCTGTATCACCAAGTCTCTAAGCAAGAGAGAGAGGAAGAGTGAGTCATAGGCTGTATCACCAAATATCTAAGCAACAGAGAGAGGAAGAGTGAGTCATAGGCTGTATCACCAAGTATCTAAGCAAGAGAGAGAGGGCTGTATCACCAAGTATCGAAGCAAGGGAGAGAGGAGGAGTGAGTCATAGGCTGTATCACCAAGTATCTAAGCAACGGAGAGAGGAGGAGTGAGTAATAGGCTGTATCACCAAGTATCTAAGCAAGAGAGAGAGGAGGAGTGAGTCATAGGCTGTATCACCAAGTATCTAAGCAAGAGAGAGAGAGGAAGAGTGAGTCATAGGCTGTATCACCAAGTATCTAAGCAACGGAGAGAGGAGGAGTGAGTCATAGGCTGTATCACCAAGTATCTAAGCAAGGGAGAGAGGAGGAGTGAGTCATAGGCTGTATCACCAAGTATCTAAGCAAGGGAGAGAGGAGGAGTGAGTCATAGGCTGTATCACCAAGTATCTAAGCAAGGGAGAGAGGAGGAGTGAGTCATAGGCTGTATCACCAAGTATCTAAGCTACGGAGAGAGGAGGAGTGAGTCATAGGCTGTATCACCAAGTATCTAAGCTACGGAGAGAGGAGGAGTGAGTCATAGGCTGTATCACCAAGTATCTAAGCAAGAGAGAGAGGAGGAGTGAGTCATAGGCTGTATCACCAAGTATCTAAGCAAGGGAGAGAGGAGGAGTGAGTCATAGGCTGTATCACCAAGTATCTAAGCAAGAGAGAGAGGAGGAGTGAGTCATAGGCTGTATCACCAAGTATCTAAGCAAGAGAGAGAGGAAGAGTGAGTCATGGGCTGTATCACCAAGTATCTAAGCAAGGGAGAGAGGAAGAGTGAGTCATAGGCTGTATCACCAAGTATCTAAGCAAGGGAGAGAGGAGGAGTGAGTCATAGGCTGTATCCAAAGTATCTAAGCAAGAGAGAGAGGAGGAGTAAGTCATAGGCTGTATCACCAAGTATCTAAGCAAGGGAGAGAGGAGGAGGGAGTCATAGGCTGTATCACCAAGTATCTAAGCAAGGGAGAGAGGAGGAGTGAGTCATAGGCTGTATCACCAAGTATCTAAGCAAGAGAGAGAGGAGGAGTGAGTCATAGGCTGTATCACCAAGTATCTAAGCAAGGGAGAGAGGAGGAGTGAGTCATAGGCTGTATCACCAAGTATCTAAGCAAGGGAGAGAGGAGGAGTGAGTCATAGGCTGTATCACCAAGTATCTAAGCAACGGAGAGAGGAGGAGTGAGTCATAGGCTGTATCACCAAGTATCTAAGCAAGAGAGAGAGGAGGAGTGAGTCATAGGCTGTATCACCAAGTATCTAAGCAACGGAGAGAGGAGGAGTGAGTCATAGGCTGTATCACCAAGTATCTAAGCAAGAGAGAGAGGAGGAGTGAGTCATAGGCTGTATCACCAAGTATCTAAGCAAGAGAGAGAGAGAGGAGGAGTCATAGGCTGTACCCAAAGTATCTAAGCAAGAGAGAGAGGAGTGAGTCATAGGCTGTATCACCAAGTATCTAAGCAAGAGAGAGAGGAGGAGTGAGTCATAGGCTGTATCACCAAGTATCTAAGCAAGGGAGAGAGGAGGAGTGAGTCATAGGCTGTATCACCAAGTATCTAAGCAAGGGAGAGAGGAGGAGTGAGTCATAGGCTGTATCACCAAGTATCTAAGCAAGAGAGAGAGGAGGAGTGAGTCATAGGCTGTATCACCAAGTATCTAAGCAAGGGAGAGAGGAGGAGTGAGTCATAGGCTGTATCACCAAGTATCTAAGCAAGGGAGAGAGGAGGAGTGAGTCATAGGCTGTATCACCAAGTATCTAAGCAAGGGAGAGAGGAGGAGTGAGTCATAGGCTGTATCACCAAGTATCTAAGCAAGAGAGAGAGGAGGAGTGAGTCATAGGCTGTATCACCAAGTATCTAAGCAAGGGAGAGAGGAGGAGTGAGTCATAGGCTGTATCACCAAGTATCTAAGCAAGGGAGAGAGGAGGAGTGAGTCATAGGCTGTATCACCAAGTATCTAAGCAACGGAGAGAGGAGGAGTGAGTCATAGGCTGTATCACCAAGTATCTAAGCAAGAGAGAGAGGAGGAGTGAGTCATAGGCTGTATCACCAAGTATCTGAGCAACGGAGAGAGGAGGAGTGAGTCATAGGCTGTATCACCAAGTATCTAAGCAAGAGAGAGAGGAGGAGTGAGTCATAGGCTGTATCACCAAGTATCTAAGCAAGAGAGAGAGAGAGGAGGAGTCATAGGCTGTACCCAAAGTATCTAAGCAAGAGAGAGAGGAGTGAGTCATAGGCTGTATCACCAAGTATCTAAGCAAGAGAGAGGAGGAGTGAGTCATAGGCTGTATCACCAAGTATCTAAGCAAGAGAGAGAGGAGGAGTGAGTCATAGGCTGTATCACCAAGTATCTAAGCAACGGAGAGAGGAGGAGTGAGTCATAGGCTGTATCACCAAGTATCTAAGCAAGAGAGAGAGGAAGAGTGAGTCATAGGCTGTATCACCAAATATCTAAGCAACAGAGAGAGGAAGAGTGAGTCATAGGCTGTATCACCAAGTATCTAAGCAAGAGAGAGAGGAGGAGTGAGTCATAGGCTGTATCACCAAGTATCTAAGCAAGAGAGAGAGGAGGAGTGAGTCATAGGCTGTATCACCAAGTATCTAAGCAAGGGAGAGAGGAGGAGTGAGTCATAGGCTGTATCACCAAGTATCTAAGCTACGGAGAGAGGAGGAGTGAGTCATAGGCTGTATCACCAAGTATCTAAGCAACGGAGAGAGGAGGAGTGAGTCATAGGCTGTATCACCAAGTATCTAAGCAAGAGAGAGAGGAGGAGTGAGTCATAGGCTGTATCACCAAGTATCTAAGCTACGGAGAGAGGAGGAGTGAGTCATAGGCTGTATCACCAAGTATCTAAGCAAGAGAGAGAGGAGGAGTGAGTCATAGGCTGTATCACCAAGTATCTAAGCAAGAGAGAGAGGAGGAGTGAGTCATAGGCTGTATCACCAAGTATCTAAGCAAGGGAGAGAGGAGGAGTGAGTCATAGGCTGTATCACCAAGTATCTAAGCAAGAGAGAGAGGAGGAGTGAGTCATAGGCTGTATCACCAAGTATCTAAGCAACGGAGAGAGGAGGAGTGAGTCATAGGCTGTATCACCAAGTATCTAAGCAAGAGAGAGAGGAGGAGTGAGTCATAGGCTGTATCACCAAGTATCTAAGCAAGAGAGAGAGGAAGAGTGAGTCATGGGCTGTATCACCAAGTATCTAAGCAAGGGAGAGAGGAAGAGTGAGTCATAGGCTGTATCACCAAGTATCTAAGCAAGGGAGAGAGGAGGAGTGAGTCATAGGCTGTATCCAAAGTATCTAAGCAAGAGAGAGAGGAGGAGTAAGTCATAGGCTGTATCACCAAGTATCTAAGCAAGAGAGAGAGAGTAGGAGTGAGTCATAGGCTGTATCACCAAGTATCCGAGCAAGACAAGAGAGGACGAGTGAGTCATAGGCTGTATCACCAAGTATCTAAGCAAGGGAGAGAGGAGGAGTGAGTCATAGGCTGTATCACCAAGTATCTAAGCAAGGGAGAGAGGAGGAGTGAGTCATAGGCTATATCACCAAGTATCTAAGCAACGGAGAGAGGAGGAGTGAGCCATAGGCTGTATCACCAAGTATCTAAGCAAGAGAGAGAGGAGGAGTGAGTCATAGGCTGTATCACCAAGTATCTAAGCAAGGGAGAGAGGAGGAGTGAGTCATAGGCTGTATCACCAAGTATCTAAGCAAGGGAGAGAGGACGAGTGAGTCATAGGCTGTATCACCAAGTATCTAAGCAAGAGAGAGAGGAGGAGTGAGTCATAGGCTGTATCACCAAGTATCTAAGCAAGGGAGAGAGGAGGAGTGAGTCATAGGCTGTATCACCAAGTATCTAAGCAAGAGAGAGAGGAGGAGTGAGTCATAGGCTGTAACACCAAGTATCTAAGCAAGAGAGAGAGGAGGAGTGAGTCATAGGCTGTATCACCAAGTATCTAAGCAACGGAGAGAGGAGGAGTGAGTCATAGGCTGTATCACCAAGTATCTAAGCAAGAGAGAGAGGAGGAGTGAGTCATAGGCTGTAACACCAAGTATCTAAGCAAGAGAGAGAGGAGGAGTGAGTCATAGGCTGTATCACCAAGTATCTAAGCAACGGAGAGAGGAGGAGTGAGTCATAGGCTGTATCACCAAGTATCTAAGCAAGGGAGAGAGGAGGAGTGAGTCATAGGCTGTATCACCAAGTATCTAAGCAAAGGAGAGAGGAGGAGTGAGTCATAGGCTGTATCACCAAGTATCTAAGCAACGGAGAAAGGAGGAGTGAGTCATAGGCTGTATCACCAAGTATCTAAGCAACGGAGAAAGGAGGAGTGAGTCATAGGCTGTATCACCAAGTATCTAAGCAAGAGAGAGAGGAGGAGTGAGTCAAAGGCTGTATCACCAAGTATCTAAGCAACGGAGAAAGGAGGAGTGAGTCATAGGCTGTATCACCAAGTATCTAAGCAAGGGAGAGAGGAGGAGTGAGTCATAGGCTGTATCACCAAGTATCTAAGCAAGAGAGAGAGAGGAGTAGTGAGTCATAGGCTGTATCACCAAGTATCTAAGCAAGAGAGAGAGGAGGAGTGAGTCATAGGCTGTATCCAAAGTATCCGAGCAAGACAAGAGAGGACGAGTGAGTCAAAGGCTGTATCACCAAGTATCTAAGCAAGAGAGAGAGGAGGAGTGAGTCATAGGCTGTATCACCAAGTATCTAAGCAAGAGAGAGAGGAGGAGTGAGTCATAGGCTGTATCACCAAGTATCTAAGCAACGGAGAGAGGAGGAGTGAGTCATAGGCTGTATCACCAAGTATCTAAGCAAGAGAGAGAGGAGGAGTGAGTCATAGGCTGTATCACCAAGTATCTAAGCAAGAGAGAGAGAGGAGGAGTGAGTCATAGGCTGTATCACCAAGTATCTAAGCAACAGAGAGAGGAGGAGTGAGTCATAGGCTGTATCACCAAGTATCTAAGCAAGAGAGAGAGGAGGAGAGAGTCATAGGCTGTATCACCAAGTATCTAAGCAAGAGAGAGAGGAGGAGTGAGTCAAAGGCTGTATCACCAAGTATCTAAGCAACGGAGAGAGGAGGAGTGAGTCATAGGCTGTATCACCAAGTATCTAAGCAAGAGAGAGAGAGGAGTAGTGAGTCATAGGCTGTATCACCAAGTATCTAAGCAAGAGAGAGAGAGGAGTAGTGAGTCATAGGCTGTATCACCAAGTATTTAAGCAAGAGAGAGAGGAGGAGTGAGTCATAGGCTGTATCACCAAGTATCTAAGCAAGAGAGAGAGGAGGAGTGAGTCATAGGCTGTATCACCAAGTATCTAAGCAAGGGAGAGAGGAGGAGTGAGTCATAGGCTGTATCACCAGGTATCTAAGCAAGAGAGAGAGGAGGAGTGAGTCATAGGCTGTAACACCAAGTATCTAAGCAAGAGAGAGAGGAGGAGTGAGTCATAGGCTGTATCACCAAGTATCTAAGCAACGGAGAGAGGAGGAGTGAGTCATAGGCTGTATCACCAAGTATCTAAGCAAGGGAGAGAGGAGGAGTGAGTCATAGGCTGTATCACCAAGTATCTAAGCAAAGGAGAGAGGAGGAGTGAGTCATAGGCTGTATCACCAAGTATCTAAGCAAGAGAGAGAGAGGAGTAGTGAGTCATAGGCTGTATCACCAAGTATCTACGCAAGGGAGAGAGGAGGAGTGAGTCGTAGGCTGTATCACCAAGTATCTAAGCAAGGGAGAGAGGAGGAGTGAGTCATAGGCTGTATCACCAAGTATCTAAGCAAAGGAGAGAGGAGGAGAGAGTCATAGGCCGTATCACCAAGTATCTAAGCAAGAGAGAGAGGAGGAGTGAGTCAAAGGCTGTATCACCAAGTATCTAAGCAACGGAGAAAGGAGGAGTGAGTCATAGGCTGTATCACCAAGTATCTAAGCAAGGGAGAGAGGAGGAGTGAGTCATAGGCTGTATCACCAAGTATCTAAGCAACGGAGAGAGGAAGAGTGAGTCATATGCTGTATCACCAAGTATCTAAGCAAGGGAGAGAGGAGGAGTGAGTCATAGGCTGTATCACCAAGTATCTAAGCAAGAGAGAGAGAGGAGTAGTGAGTCATAGGCTGTATCACCAAGTATCTAAGCAAGAGAGAGAGGAGGAGTGAGTCATAGGCTGTATCCAAAGTATCCGAGCAAGACAAGAGAGGACGAGTGAGTCACAGGCTGTATCACCAAGTATCTAAGCAAGAGAGAGAGGAGGAGTGAGTCATAGGCTGTATCACCAAGTATCTAAGCAAGAGAGAGAGGAAGAGTGAGTCATAGGCTGTATCACCAAGTATCTAAGCAACGGAGAGAGGAGGAGTGAGTCATAGGCTGTATCACCAAGTATCTAAGCAACGGAGAGAGGAGGAGTGAGTCATAGGCTGTATCACCAAGTATCTAAGCAAGAGAGAGAGGAGGAGAGAGTCATAGGCTGTATCACCAAGTATCTAAGCAAGAGAGAGAGGAGGAGTGAGTCAAAGGCTGTATCACCAAGTATCTAAGCAAGAGAGAGAGAGGAGGAGTGAGTCATAGGCTGTATCACCAAGTATCTAAGCAACAGAGAGAGGAGGAGTGAGTCATAGGCTGTATCACCAAGTATCTAAGCAAGAGAGAGAGGAGGAGAGAGTCATAGGCTGTATCACCAAGTATCTAAGCAAGAGAGAGAGGAGGAGTGAGTCAAAGGCTGTATCACCAAGTATCTAAGCAACGGAGAGAGGAGGAGTGAGTCATAGGCTGTATCACCAAGTATCTAAGCAAGAGAGAGAGAGGAGTAGTGAGTCATAGGCTGTATCACCAAGTATCTAAGCAAGAGAGAGAGAGGAGTAGTGAGTCATAGGCTGTATCACCAAGTATTTAAGCAAGAGAGAGAGGAGGAGTGAGTCATAGGCTGTATCACCAAGTATCTAAGCAAGAGAGAGAGGAGGAGTGAGTCATAGGCTGTATCACCAAGTATCTAAGCAAGGGAGAGAGGAGGAGTGAGTCATAGGCTGTATCACCAGGTATCTAAGCAAGAGAGAGAGGAGGAGTGAGTCATAGGCTGTAACACCAAGTATCTAAGCAAGAGAGAGAGGAGGAGTGAGTCATAGGCTGTAACACCAAGTATCTAAGCAAGAGAGAGAGGAGGAGTGAGTCATAGGCTGTATCACCAAGTATCTAAGCAACGGAGAGAGGAGGAGTGAGTCATAGGCTGTATCACCAAGTATCTAAGCAAGGGAGAGAGGAGGAGTGAGTCATAGGCTGTATCACCAAGTATCTAAGCAAAGGAGAGAGGAGGAGTGAGTCATAGGCTGTATCACCAAGTATCTAAGCAAGAGAGAGAGAGGAGTAGTGAGTCATAGGCTGTATCACCAAGTATCTAAGCAAGGGAGAGAGGAGGAGTGAGTCGTAGGCTGTATCACCAAGTATCTAAGCAAGGGAGAGAGGAGGAGTGAGTCATAGGCTGTATCACCAAGTATCTAAGCAAAGGAGAGAGGAGGAGAGAGTCATAGGCCGTATCACCAAGTATCTAAGCAAGAGAGAGAGGAGGAGTGAGTCAAAGGCTGTATCACCAAGTATCTAAGCAACGGAGAAAGGAGGAGTGAGTCATAGGCTGTATCACCAAGTATCTAAGCAAGGGAGAGAGGAGGAGTGAGTCATAGGCTGTATCACCAAGTATCTAAGCAACGGAGAGAGGAAGAGTGAGTCATAGGCTGTATCACCAAGTATCTAAGCAAGGGAGAGAGGAGGAGTGAGTCATAGGCTGTATCACCAAGTATCTAAGCAAGAGAGAGAGAGGAGTAGTGAGTCATAGGCTGTATCACCAAGTATCTAAGCAAGAGAGAGAGGAGGAGTGAGTCATAGGCTGTATCCAAAGTATCCGAGCAAGACAAGAGAGGACGAGTGAGTCACAGGCTGTATCACCAAGTATCTAAGCAAGAGAGAGAGGAGGAGTGAGTCATAGGCTGTATCACCAAGTATCTAAGCAAGAGAGAGAGGAAGAGTGAGTCATAGGCTGTATCACCAAGTATCTAAGCAACGGAGAGAGGAGGAGTGATTCATAGGCTGTATCACCAAGTATCTAAGCAACGGAGAGAGGAGGAGTGAGTCATAGGCTGTATCACCAAGTATCTAAGCAAGAGAGAGAGGAGGAGAGAGTCATAGGCTGTATCACCAAGTATCTAAGCAAGAGAGAGAGGAGGAGTGAGTCAAAGGCTGTATCACCAAGTATCTAAGCAAGAGAGAGAGAGGAGGAGTGAGTCATAGGCTGTATCACCAAGTATCTAAGCAAGAGAGAGAGGAAGAGTGAGTCATAGGCTGTATCACCAAGTATCTAAGCAACGGAGAGAGGAGGAGTGAGTCATAGGCTGTATCACCAAGTATCTAAGCAACGGAGAGAGGAGGAGTGAGTCATAGGCTGTATCACCAAGTATCTAAGCAAGAGAGAGAGGAGGAGAGAGTCATAGGCTGTATCACCAAGTATCTAAGCAAGAGAGAGAGGAGGAGTGAGTCAAAGGCTGTATCACCAAGTATCTAAGCAAGAGAGAGAGAGGAGGAGTGAGTCATAGGCTGTATCACCAAGTATCTAAGCAAGAGAGAGAGGAAGAGTGAGTCATAGGCTGTATCACCAAGTATCTAAGCAAGGGAGAGAGGAGGAGTGAGTCATAGGCTGTATCACCAAGTATCTAAGCAAGAGAGAGAGAGGAGTAGTGAATCATAGGCTGTATTACCAAGTATCTAAGCAAGAGAGAGAGGAGGAGTGAGTCATAGGCTGTATCACCAAGTATCTAAGCAAGAGAGAGAGGAGGAGTGAGTCATAGGCTGTATCACCAAGTATCTAAGCAAGAGAGAGAGGAGGAGTGAGTCATAGGCTGTATCACCAAGTATCTAAGCAACGGAGAGAGGAGGAGTGAGTCATAGGCTGTATCACCAAGTATCTAAGCAAGAGAGAGAGGAGGAGTGAGTCATAGGCTGTATCACCAAGTATCTAAGCAAGGGAGAGAGGAGGAGTGAGTCATAGGCTGTATCACCAAGTATCTAAGCAAGAGAGAGAGAGGAGTAGTGAATCATAGGCTGTATTACCAAGTATCTAAGCAAGAGAGAGAGGAGGAGTGAGTCATAGGCTGTATCACCAAGTATCTAAGCAAGAGAGAGAGGAGGAGTGAGTCATAGGCTGTATCACCAAGTATCTAAGCAAGGGAGAGAGGAGGAGTGAGTCATAGGCTGTATCCAAAGTATCTAAGCAACGGAGAGAGGAGGAGTGAGTCATAGGCTGTATCACCAAGTATCTAAGCAAGGGAGAGAGGAGGAGTGAGTCATAGGCTGTATCACCAAGTATCTAAGCAAAGGAGAGAGGAGGAGTGAGTCATAGGCTGTATCCAAAGTATCTAAGCAACGGAGAGAGGAGGAGTGAGTCATAGGCTGTATCACCAAGTATCTAAGCAAGAGAGAGAGGAGGAGTGAGTCATAGGCTGTATCACCAAGTATCTAAGCAAGGGAGAGAGGAGGAGTGAGTCATAGGCTGTATCACCAAGTATCTAAGCAAGAGAGAGAGGAGGAGTGAGTCATAGGCTGTATCACCAAGTATCTAAGCAAGAGAGAGAGGAGGAGTGAGTCATAGGCTGTATCACCAAGTATCTAAGCAAGGGAGAGAGGAGGAGTGAGTCATAGGCTGTATCCAAAGTATCTAAGCAACGGAGAGAGGAGGAGTGAGTCATAGGCTGTATCACCAAGTATCTAAGCAAGGGAGAGAGGAGGAGTGAGTCATAGGCTGTATCACCAAGTATCTAAGCAAGAGAGAGAGAGGAGTAGTGAATCATAGGCTGTATTACCAAGTATCTAAGCAAGAGAGAGAGGAGGAGTGAGTCATAGGCTGTATCACCAAGTATCTAAGCAAGAGAGAGAGGAGGAGTGAGTCATAGGCTGTATCACCAAGTATCTAAGCAAGAGAGAGAGGAGGGGTGAGTCATAGGCTGTATCCAAAGTATCCGAGCAAGACAAGAGAGGACGAGTGAGTCACAGGCTGTATCACCAAGTATCTAAGCAAGAGAGAGAGGAGGAGTGAGTCATAGGCTGTATCACCAAGTATCTAAGCAAGAGAGAGAGGAGGAGTGAGTCATAGGCTGTATCACCAAGTATCTAAGCAAGAGAGAGAGGAGGAGTGAGTCATAGGCTGTATCACCAAGTATCTAAGCAAGAGAGAGAGGAGGAGTGAGTCATAGGCTGTAACACCAAGTATCTAAGCAAGGGAGAGAGGAGGAGTGAGTCATAGGCTGTATCACCAAGTATCTAAGCAAAGGAGAGAGGAGGAGTGAGTCATAGGCTGTATCACCAAGTATCTAAGCAAGAGAGAGAGAGGAGGAGTGAGTCATAGGCTGTATCACCAAGTATCTAAGCAAGGGAGAGATGAGGAGTGAGTCATAGGCTGTATCACCAAGTATCTAAGCAAGAGAGAGAGAGGAGGAGTCAGTCATAGGCTGTATCACCAAGTATCTAAGCAACGGAGAGAGGAAGAGTGAGTCATAGGCTGTATCACCAAGTATCTAAGCAAGAGAGAGAGGAGGAGTGAGTCATAGGCTGTATCACCAAGTATGTAAGCAAGAGATAGAGGAGGAGTGAGTCATAGGCTGTATCACCAAGTATCTAAGCAAGAGAGAGAGAGGAGGAGTGAGTCATAGGCTGTAACACCAAGTACCTAAGCAAGGGAGAGAGGAGGAGTGAGTCATAGGCTGTATCACCAAGTATCTAAGCAAGGGAGAGAGGAGGAGTGAGTCATAGGCTGTATCACCAAGTATCTAAGCAAGAGAGAGAGGAAGAGTGAGTCATAGGCTGTATCACCAAGTATCTAAGCAAGAGAGAGAGAGGAGGAGTGAGTCATAGGCTGTATCACCAAGTATCTAAGCAACAGAGAGAGGAAGAGTGAGTCATAGGCTGTATCACCAAGTATCTAAGCAAGAGAGAGAGGAGGAGTGAGTCATAGGCTGTATCACCAAGTATCTAAGCAAGAGAGAGGAAGAGTGAGTCATAGGCTGTATCACCAAGTATCTAAGCAAGAGAGAGAGGAAGAGTGAGTCATAGGCTGTATCACCAAGTATCTAAGCAAGAGAGAGAGAGGAGGAGGAGTCATAGGCTGTATCACCAAGTATCTAAGCAAGAGAGAGAGAGAGGAGGAGTCATAGGCTGTATCACCAAGTATCTAAGCAAGAGAGAGAGGAGGAGTGAGTCATAGGCTGTATCACCAAGTATCTAAGCAAGAGAGAGAGAGAGAGGAGGAGTCATAGGCTGTATCACCAAGTATCTAAGCAAGAGAGAGAGAGGAGTAGTGAGTCATAGGCTGTATTACCAAGTATCTAAGCAAGAGAGAGAGGAGGAGTGAGTCATAGGCTGTATCCAAAGTATCCGGGCAAGACAAGAGAGGAGGAGAGAGTCATAGGCCGTATCACCAAGTATCTAAGCAAGAGAGAGAGGAGGAGTGAGTCATAGGCTGTATCACCAAGTATCTAAGCAAGAGAGAGAGGAGGAGTGAGTCATAGGCTGTATCACCAAGTATCTAAGCAAGGGAGAGAGGAGGAGTGAGTCATAGGCTGTATCACCAAGTATCTAAGCAAGAGAGAGAGGAGGAGTGAGTCATAGGCTGTAACACCAAGTATCTAAGCAAGAGAGAGAGGAGGAGTGAGTCATAGGCTGTATCACCAAGTATCTAAGCAACGGAGAGAGGAGGAGTGAGTCATAGGCTGTATCACCAAGTATCTAAGCAAGGGAGAGAGGAGGAGTGAGTCATAGGCTGTATCACCAAGTATCTAAGCAAAGGAGAGAGGAGGAGTGAGTCATAGGCTGTATCACCAAGTATCTAAGCAAGAGAGAGAGAGGAGGAGTGAGTCATAGGCTGTATCACCAAGTATCTAAGCAAGAGAGAGAGGAGGAGTGAGTCATAGGCTGTATCACCAAGTATCTAAGCAAGGGAGAGAGGAGGAGTGAGTCATAGGCTGTATCACCAAGTATCTAAGCAAGGGAGAGAGGAGGAGTGAGTCATAGGCTGTATCACCAAGTATCTAAGCAACGGAGAAAGGAGGAGTGAGTCATAGGCTGTATCACCAAGTATCTAAGCAACGGAGAAAGGAGGAGTGAGTCATAGGCTGTATCACCAAGTATCTAAGCAAGAGAGAGAGGAGGAGTGAGTCAAAGGCTGTATCACCAAGTATCTAAGCAACGGAGAAAGGAGGAGTGAGTCATAGGCTGTATCACCAAGTATCTAAGCAAGGGAGAGAGGAGGAGTGAGTCATAGGCTGTATCACCAAGTATCTAAGCAAGAGAGAGAGAGGAGTAGTGAGTCATAGGCTGTATCACCAAGTATCTAAGCAAGAGAGAGAGGAGGAGTGAGTCATAGGCTGTATCCAAAGTATCCGAGCAAGACAAGAGAGGACGAGTGAGTCAAAGGCTGTATCACCAAGTATCTAAGCAAGAGAGAGAGGAGGAGTGAGTCATAGGCTGTATCACCAAGTATCTAAGCAAGAGAGAGAGGAGGAGTGAGTCATAGGCTGTATCACCAAGTATCTAAGCAACGGAGAGAGGAGGAGTGAGTCATAGGCTGTATCACCAAGTATCTAAGCAAGAGAGAGAGGAGGAGTGAGTCATAGGCTGTATCACCAAGTATCTAAGCAAGAGAGAGAGAGGAGGAGTGAGTCATAGGCTGTATCACCAAGTATCTAAGCAAGAGAGAGAGGAGGAGTGAGTCAAAGGCTGTATCACCAAGTATCTAAGCAACGGAGAAAGGAGGAGTGAGTCATAGGCTGTATCACCAAGTATCTAAGCAAGGGAGAGAGGAGGAGTGAGTCATAGGCTGTATCACCAAGTATTTAAGCAAGAGAGAGAGGAGGAGTGAGTCATAGGCTGTATCACCAAGTATCTAAGCAAGAGAGAGAGGAGGAGTGAGTCATAGGCTGTATCACCAAGTATCTAAGCAAGGGAGAGAGGAGGAGTGAGTCATAGGCTGTATCACCAGGTATCTAAGCAAGAGAGAGAGGAGGAGTGAGTCATAGGCTGTAACACCAAGTATCTAAGCAAGAGAGAGAGGAGGAGTGAGTCATAGGCTGTATCACCAAGTATCTAAGCAACGGAGAGAGGAGGAGTGAGTCATAGGCTGTATCACCAAGTATCTAAGCAAGGGAGAGAGGAGGAGTGAGTCATAGGCTGTATCACCAGGTATCTAAGCAAGAGAGAGAGGAGGAGTGAGTCATAGGCTGTAACACCAAGTATCTAAGCAAGAGAGAGAGGAGGAGTGAGTCATAGGCTGTATCACCAAGTATCTAAGCAACGGAGAGAGGAGGAGTGAGTCATAGGCTGTATCACCAAGTATCTAAGCAAGGGAGAGAGGAGGAGTGAGTCATAGGCTGTATCACCAAGTATCTAAGCAAGAGAGAGAGAGGAGTAGTGAGTCATAGGCTGTATCACCAAGTATCTAAGCAAGGGAGAGAGGAGGAGTGAGTCGTAGGCTGTATCACCAAGTATCTAAGCAAGGGAGAGAGGAGGAGTGAGTCATAGGCTGTATCACCAAGTATCTAAGCAAAGGAGAGAGGAGGAGAGAGTCATAGGCCGTATCACCAAGTATCTAAGCAAGAGAGAGAGGAGGAGTGAGTCAAAGGCTGTATCACCAAGTATCTAAGCAACGGAGAAAGGAGGAGTGAGTCATAGGCTGTATCACCAAGTATCTAAGCAAGGGAGAGAGGAGGAGTGAGTCATAGGCTGTATCACCAAGTATCTAAGCAACGGAGAGAGGAAGAGTGAGTCATAGGCTGTATCACCAAGTATCTAAGCAAGGGAGAGAGGAGGAGTGAGTCATAGGCTGTATCACCAAGTATCTAAGCAAGAGAGAGAGAGGAGTAGTGAGTCATAGGCTGTATCACCAAGTATCTAAGCAAGAGAGAGAGGAGGAGTGAGTCATAGGCTGTATCCAAAGTATCCGAGCAAGACAAGAGAGGACGAGTGAGTCACAGGCTGTATCACCAAGTATCTAAGCAAGAGAGAGAGGAGGAGTGAGTCATAGGCTGTATCACCAAGTATCTAAGCAAGAGAGAGAGGAAGAGTGAGTCATAGGCTGTATCACCAAGTATCTAAGCAAGGGAGAGAGGAGGAGTGAGTCATAGGCTGTATCACCAAGTATCTAAGCAAGGGAGAGAGGAGGAGTGAGTCATAGGCTGTATCACCAAGTATCTAAGCAACGGAGAGAGGAGGAGTGAGTCATAGGCTGTATCACCAAGTATCTAAGCAAGAGAGAGAGGAGGAGAGTCATAGGCTGTATCACCAAGTATCTAAGCAAGAGAGAGAGGAGGAGTGAGTCAAAGGCTGTATCACCAAGTATCTAAGCAAGAGAGAGAGAGGAGGAGTGAGTCATAGGCTGTATCACCAAGTATCTAAGCAAGAGAGAGAGGAAGAGTGAGTCATAGGCTGTATCACCAAGTATCTAAGCAAGGGAGAGAGGAGGAGTGAGTCATAGGCTGTATCACCAAGTATCTAAGCAAGGGAGAGAGGAGGAGGGAGTCATAGGCTGTATCACCAAGTATCTAAGCAACGGAGAGAGGAGGAGTGAGTCATAGGCTGTATCACCAAGTATCTAAGCAAGAGAGAGAGGAGGAGAGAGTCATAGGCTGTATCACCAAGTATCTAAGCAAGAGAGAGAGGAGGAGTGAGTCAAAGGCTGTATCACCAAGTATCTAAGCAACGGAGAGAGGAGGAGTGAGTCATAGGCTGTATCACCAAGTATCTAAGCAAGAGAGAGAGAGGAGTAGTGAATCATAGGCTGTATTACCAAGTATCTAAGCAAGAGAGAGAGGAGGAGTGAGTCATAGGCTGTATCACCAAGTATCTAAGCAAGAGAGAGAGGAGGAGTGAGTCAAAGGCTGTATCACCAAGTATCTAAGCAAGAGAGAGAGGAGGAGTGAGTCATAGGCTGTATCACCAAGTATCTAAGCAAGAGAGAGAGGAAGAGTGAGTCATAGGCTGTATCACCAAGTATCTAAGCAAGAGAGAGAGGAGGAGTGAGTCATAGGCTGTATCCAAAGTATCCGAGCAAGACAAGAGAGGACGAGTGAGTCACAGGCTGTATCACCAAGTATCTAAGCAAGAGAGAGAGGAGGAGTGAGTCATAGGCTGTATCACCAAGTATCTAAGCAAGAGAGAGAGGAGGAGTGAGTCATAGGCTGTATCACCAAGTATCTAAGCAACGGAGAGAGGAGGAGTGAGTCATAGGCTGTATCACCAAGTATCTAAGCAAGAGAGAGAGGAGGAGTGAGTCATAGGCTGTATCACCAAGTATCTAAGCAAGGGAGAGAGGAGGAGTGAGTCATAGGCTGTATCACCAAGTATCTAAGCAAGAGAGAGAGAGGAGTAGTGAATCATAGGCTGTATTACCAAGTATCTAAGCAAGAGAGAGAGGAGGAGTGAGTCATAGGCTGTATCACCAAGTATCTAAGCAAGAGAGAGAGGAGGAGTGAGTCATAGGCTGTATCACCAAGTATCTAAGCAAGGGAGAGAGGAGGAGTGAGTCATAGGCTGTATCCAAAGTATCTAAGCAACGGAGAGAGGAGGAGTGAGTCATAGGCTGTATCACCAAGTATCTAAGCAAGGGAGAGAGGAGGAGTGAGTCATAGGCTGTATCACCAAGTATCTAAGCAAGAGAGAGAGAGGAGTAGTGAATCATAGGCTGTATTACCAAGTATCTAAGCAAGAGAGAGAGGAGGAGTGAGTCATAGGCTGTATCACCAAGTATCTAAGCAAGAGAGAGAGGAGGAGTGAGTCATAGGCTGTATCACCAAGTATCTAAGCAAGAGAGAGAGGAGGGGTGAGTCATAGGCTGTATCCAAAGTATCCGAGCAAGACAAGAGAGGACGAGTGAGTCACAGCCTGTATCACCAAGTATCTAAGCAAGAGAGAGAGGAGGAGTGAGTCATAGGCTGTATCACCAAGTATCTAAGCAAGAGATAGAGGAGGAGTGAGTCATAGGCTGTATCACCAAGTATCTAAGCAAGAGAGAGAGGAGGAGTGAGTCATAGGCTGTATCACCAAGTATCTAAGCAACGGAGAGAGGAGGAGTGAGTCATAGGCTGTATCACCAAGTATCTAAGCAAGAGAGAGAGGAGGAGTGAGTCATAGGCTGTAACACCAAGTATCTAAGCAAGGGAGAGAGGAGGAGTGAGTCATAGGCTGTATCACCAAGTATCTAAGCAAAGGAGAGAGGAGGAGTGAGTCATAGGCTGTATCACCAAGTATCTAAGCAAGAGAGAGAGAGGAGGAGTGAGTCATAGGCTGTATCACCAAGTATCTAAGCAAGGGAGAGATGAGGAGTGAGTCATAGGCTGTATCACCAAGTATCTAAGCAAGAGAGAGAGGAAGAGTGAGTCATAGGCTGTATCACCAAGTATCTAAGCAAGAGAGAGAGGAGGAGTGAGTCATAGGCTGTATCACCAAGTATCTAAGCAAGAGAGAGAGAGAGGAGGAGTCATAGGCTGTATCACCAAGTATCTAAGCAAGAGAGAGAGGAGGAGTGAGTCATAGGCTGTATCACCAAGTATCTAAGCAAGAGAGAGAGAGAGGAGGAGTCATAGGCTGTATCACCAAGTATCTAAGCAAGAGAGAGAGAGAGGAGGAGTCATAGGCTGTATCACCAAGTATCTAAGCAAGAGAGAGGAGGAGTGAGTCATAGGCTGTATCACCAAGTATCTAAGCAAGAGAGAGAGAGAGAGGAGGAGTCATAGGCTGTATCACCAAGTATCTAAGCAAGAGAGAGAGGAGGAGTGAGTCATAGGCTGTATCACCAAGTATCTAAGCAAGAGAGAGAGAGAGGAGGAGTCATAGGCTGTATCACCAAGTATCTAAGCAAGAGAGAGAGAGGAGGAGTCATAGGCTGTATCACCAAGTATCTAAGCAAGAGAGAGAGGAGGAGTGAGTCATAGGCTGTATCACCAAGTATCTAAGCAAGAGAGAGAGAGAGAGGAGGAGTCATAGGCTGTATCACCAAGTATCTAAGCAAGAGAGAGAGGAGGAGTGAGTCATAGGCTGTATCACCAAGTATCTAAGCAAGAGAGAGAGAGAGGAGGAGTCATAGGCTGTATCACCAAGTATCTAAGCAAGAGAGAGAGAGAGGAGGAGTCATAGGCTGTACCCAAAGTATCTAAGCAAGAGAGAGAGGAGTGAGTCATAGGCTGTATCACCAAGTATCTAAGCAAGAGAGAGAGAGGAGGAGTGAGTCATAGGCTGTATCACCAAGTATCTAAGCAAGAGAGAGAGGAGGAGTGAGTCATAGGCTGTAGCACCAAGTATCTAAGCAAGAGAGAGAGGAAGAGTGAGTCATAGGCTGTATCACCAAATATCTAAGCAACAGAGAGAGGAAGAGTGAGTCATAGGCTGTATCACCAAGTATCTAAGCAAGAGAGAGAGGAAGAGAGAGTCATAGGCTGTATCACCAAATATCTAAGCAACAGAGAGAGGAAGAGTGAGTCATAGGCTGTATCACCAAGTATCTAAGCAAGAGAGAGAGGAGGAGTGAGTCATAGGCTGTATCACCAAGTATCTAAGCAAGGGAGAGAGGAGGAGTGAGTCATAGGCTGTATCACCAAGTATCTAAGCAACGGAGAGAGGAGGAGTGAGTCATAGGCTGTATCACCAAGTATCTAAGCAAGAGAGAGAGGAGGAGTGAGTCATAGGCTGTATCACCAAGTATCTAAGCAAGAGAGAGAGAGAGGAGGAGTCATAGGCTGTACCCAAAGTATCTAAGCAAGAGAGAGAGGAGTGAGTCATAGGCTGTATCACCAAGTATCTAAGCAAGAGAGAGAGAGGAGGAGTGAGTCATAGGCTGTATCACCAAGTATCTAAGCAAGAGAGAGAGGAGGAGTGAGTCATAGGCTGTATCACCAAGTATCTAAGCAACGGAGAGAGGAAGAGTGAGTCATAGGCTGTATCACCAAGTATCTAAGCAAGGGAGAGAGGAGGAGTGAGTCATAGGCTGTATCACCAAGTATCTAAGCAACGGAGAGAGGAGGAGTGAGTCATAGGCTGTATCACCAAGTATCTAAGCAAGAGAGAGAGGAGGAGTGAGTCATAGGCTGTATCACCAAGTATCTAAGCAAGAGAGAGAGAGAGGAGGAGTCATAGGCTGTACCCAAAGTATCTAAGCAAGAGAGAGAGGAGTGAGTCATAGGCTGTATCACCAAGTATCTAAGCAAGAGAGAGAGAGGAGGAGTGAGTCATAGGCTGTATCACCAAGTATCTAAGCAAGAGAGAGAGGAGGAGTGAGTCATAGGCTGTATCACCAAATATCTAAGCAACAGAGAGAGGAGGAGTGAGTCATAGGCTGTATCACCAAGTCTCTAAGCAAGAGAGAGAGGAAGAGTGAGTCATAGGCTGTATCACCAAATATCTAAGCAACAGAGAGAGGAAGAGTGAGTCATAGGCTGTATCACCAAGTATCTAAGCAAGAGAGAGAGGGCTGTATCACCAAGTATCGAAGCAAGGGAGAGAGGAGGAGTGAGTCATAGGCTGTATCACCAAGTATCTAAGCAACGGAGAGAGGAGGAGTGAGTAATAGGCTGTATCACCAAGTATCTAAGCAAGAGAGAGAGGAGGAGTGAGTCATAGGCTGTATCACCAAGTATCTAAGCAAGAGAGAGAGAGGAAGAGTGAGTCATAGGCTGTATCACCAAGTATCTAAGCAACGGAGAGAGGAGGAGTGAGTCATAGGCTGTATCACCAAGTATCTAAGCAAGAGAGAGAGGAGGAGTGAGTCATAGGCTGTATCACCAAGTATCTAAGCAAGGGAGAGAGGAGGAGTGAGTCATAGGCTGTATCACCAAGTATCTAAGCAAGGGAGAGAGGAGGAGTGAGTCATAGGCTGTATCACCAAGTATCTAAGCTACGGAGAGAGGAGGAGTGAGTCATAGGCTGTATCACCAAGTATCTAAGCTACGGAGAGAGGAGGAGTGAGTCATAGGCTGTATCACCAAGTATCTAAGCAAGAGAGAGAGGAGGAGTGAGTCATAGGCTGTATCACCAAGTATCTAAGCAAGGGAGAGAGGAGGAGTGAGTCATAGGCTGTATCACCAAGTATCTAAGCAAGAGAGAGAGGAGGAGTGAGTCATAGGCTGTATCACCAAGTATCTAAGCAACGGAGAGAGGAGGAGTGAGTCATAGGCTGTATCACCAAGTATCTAAGCAAGAGAGAGAGGACGAGTGAGTCATAGGCTGTATCACCAAGTATCTAAGCAAGAGAGAGAGGAGGAGTGAGTCATAGGCTGTATCACCAAGTATCTAAGCAAGAGAGAGAGGAAGAGTGAGTCATGGGCTGTATCACCAAGTATCTAAGCAAGGGAGAGAGGAAGAGTGAGTCATAGGCTGTATCACCAAGTATCTAAGCAAGGGAGAGAGGAGGAGTGAGTCATAGGCTGTATCCAAAGTATCTAAGCAAGAGAGAGAGGAGGAGTAAGTCATAGGCTGTATCACCAAGTATCTAAGCAAGAGAGAGAGAGTAGGAGTGAGTCATAGGCTGTATCACCAAGTATCCGAGCAAGACAAGAGAGGACGAGTGAGTCATAGGCTGTATCACCAAGTATCTAAGCAAGGGAGAGAGGAGGAGTGAGTCATAGGCTGTATCACCAAGTATCTAAGCAAGGGAGAGAGGAGGAGTGAGTCATAGGCTATATCACCAAGTATCTAAGCAACGGAGAGAGGAGGAGTGAGTCATAGGCTGTATCACCAAGTATCTAAGCAAGGGAGAGAGGAGGAGTGAGTCATAGGCTGTATCACCAAGTATCTAAGCAACGGAGAGAGGAGGAGTGAGTCATAGGCTGTATCACCAAGTATCTAAGCAAGAGAGAGAGGAGGAGTGAGTCATAGGCTGTATCACCAAGTATCTAAGCAACGAAGAGAGGAGGAGTGAGTCATAGGCTGTATCACCAAGTATCTAAGCAAGAGAGAGAGGAGGAGTGAGTCATAGGCTGTATCACCAAGTATCTAAGCAAGAGAGAGAGAGAGGAGGAGTCATAGGCTGTACCCAAAGTATCTAAGCAAGAGAGAGAGGAGTGAGTCATAGGCTGTATCACCAAGTATCTAAGCAAGAGAGAGAGGAGGAGTGAGTCATAGGCTGTATCACCAAGTATCTAAGCAAGGGAGAGAGGAGGAGTGAGTCATAGGCTGTATCACCAAGTATCTAAGCAACGGAGAGAGGAGGAGTGAGTCATAGGCTGTATCACCAAGTATCTAAGCAAGAGAGAGAGGAGGAGTGAGTCATAGGCTGTATCACCAAGTATCTAAGCAACGGAGAGAGGAGGAGTGAGTCATAGGCTGTATCACCAAGTATCTAAGCAAGAGAGAGAGGAGGAGTGAGTCATAGGCTGTATCACCAAGTATCTAAGCAAGAGAGAGAGAGAGGAGGAGTCATAGGCTGTACCCAAAGTATCTAAGCAAGAGAGAGAGGAGTGAGTCATAGGCTGTATCACCAAGTATCTAAGCAAGAGAGAGAGGAGGAGTGAGTCATAGGCTGTATCACCAAGTATCTAAGCAAGGGAGAGAGGAGGAGTGAGTCATAGGCTGTATCACCAAGTATCTAAGCAAGAGAGAGAGGAGGAGTGAGTCATAGGCTGTATCACCAAGTATCTAAGCAAGGGAGAGAGGAGGAGTGAGTCATAGGCTGTATCACCAAGTATCTAAGCAAGGGAGAGAGGAGGAGTGAGTCATAGGCTGTATCACCAAGTATCTAAGCAACGGAGAGAGGAGGAGTGAGTCATAGGCTGTATCACCAAGTATCTAAGCAAGAGAGAGAGGAGGAGTGAGTCATAGGCTGTATCACCAAGTATCTGAGCAACGGAGAGAGGAGGAGTGAGTCATAGGCTGTATCACCAAGTATCTAAGCAAGAGAGAGAGGAGGGGTGAGTCATAGGCTGTATCCAAAGTATCCGAGCAAGACAAGAGAGGACGAGTGAGTCACAGGCTGTATCACCAAGTATCTAAGCAAGAGAGAGAGGAGGAGTGAGTCATAGGCTGTATCACCAAGTATCTAAGCAAGAGAGAGAGGAGGAGTGAGTCATAGGCTGTATCACCAAGTATCTAAGCAAGAGAGAGAGGAGGAGTGAGTCATAGGCTGTATCACCAAGTATCTAAGCAAGAGAGAGAGGAGGAGTGAGTCATAGGCTGTAACACCAAGTATCTAAGCAAGGGAGAGAGGAGGAGTGAGTCATAGGCTGTATCACCAAGTATCTAAGCAAAGGAGAGAGGAGGAGTGAGTCATAGGCTGTATCACCAAGTATCTAAGCAAGAGAGAGAGAGGAGGAGTGAGTCATAGGCTGTATCACCAAGTATCTAAGCAAGGGAGAGATGAGGAGTGAGTCATAGGCTGTATCACCAAGTATCTAAGCAAGAGAGAGAGAGGAGGAGTCAGTCATAGGCTGTATCACCAAGTATCTAAGCAACGGAGAGAGGAAGAGTGAGTCATAGGCTGTATCACCAAGTATCTAAGCAAGAGAGAGAGGAGGAGTGAGTCATAGGCTGTATCACCAAGTATGTAAGCAAGAGATAGAGGAGGAGTGAGTCATAGGCTGTATCACCAAGTATCTAAGCAAGAGAGAGAGAGGAGGAGTGAGTCATAGGCTGTAACACCAAGTACCTAAGCAAGGGAGAGAGGAGGAGTGAGTCATAGGCTGTATCACCAAGTATCTAAGCAAGGGAGAGAGGAGGAGTGAGTCATAGGCTGTATCACCAAGTATCTAAGCAAGAGAGAGAGGAAGAGTGAGTCATAGGCTGTATCACCAAGTATCTAAGCAAGAGAGAGAGAGGAGGAGTGAGTCATAGGCTGTATCACCAAGTATCTAAGCAACAGAGAGAGGAAGAGTGAGTCATAGGCTGTATCACCAAGTATCTAAGCAAGAGAGAGAGGAGGAGTGAGTCATAGGCTGTATCACCAAGTATCTAAGCAAGAGAGAGGAAGAGTGAGTCATAGGCTGTATCACCAAGTATCTAAGCAAGAGAGAGAGGAAGAGTGAGTCATAGGCTGTATCACCAAGTATCTAAGCAAGAGAGAGAGAGGAGGAGGAGTCATAGGCTGTATCACCAAGTATCTAAGCAAGAGAGAGAGAGAGGAGGAGTCATAGGCTGTATCACCAAGTATCTAAGCAAGAGAGAGAGGAGGAGTGAGTCATAGGCTGTATCACCAAGTATCTAAGCAAGAGAGAGAGAGAGAGGAGGAGTCATAGGCTGTATCACCAAGTATCTAAGCAAGAGAGAGAGAGGAGTAGTGAGTCATAGGCTGTATTACCAAGTATCTAAGCAAGAGAGAGAGGAGGAGTGAGTCATAGGCTGTATCCAAAGTATCCGGGCAAGACAAGAGAGGAGGAGAGAGTCATAGGCCGTATCACCAAGTATCTAAGCAAGAGAGAGAGGAGGAGTGAGTCATAGGCTGTATCACCAAGTATCTAAGCAAGAGAGAGAGGAGGAGTGAGTCATAGGCTGTATCACCAAGTATCTAAGCAAGGGAGAGAGGAGGAGTGAGTCATAGGCTGTATCACCAAGTATCTAAGCAAGAGAGAGAGGAGGAGTGAGTCATAGGCTGTAACACCAAGTATCTAAGCAAGAGAGAGAGGAGGAGTGAGTCATAGGCTGTATCACCAAGTATCTAAGCAACGGAGAGAGGAGGAGTGAGTCATAGGCTGTATCACCAAGTATCTAAGCAAGGGAGAGAGGAGGAGTGAGTCATAGGCTGTATCACCAAGTATCTAAGCAAAGGAGAGAGGAGGAGTGAGTCATAGGCTGTATCACCAAGTATCTAAGCAAGAGAGAGAGAGGAGGAGTGAGTCATAGGCTGTATCACCAAGTATCTAAGCAAGAGAGAGAGGAGGAGTGAGTCATAGGCTGTATCACCAAGTATCTAAGCAAGGGAGAGAGGAGGAGTGAGTCATAGGTTGTATCACCAAGTATCTAAGCAAGGGAGAGAGGAGGAGTGAGTCATAGGCTGTATCACCAAGTATCTAAGCAACGGAGAAAGGAGGAGTGAGTCATAGGCTGTATCACCAAGTATCTAAGCAACGGAGAAAGGAGGAGTGAGTCATAGGCTGTATCACCAAGTATCTAAGCAAGAGAGAGAGGAGGAGTGAGTCAAAGGCTGTATCACCAAGTATCTAAGCAACGGAGAAAGGAGGAGTGAGTCATAGGCTGTATCACCAAGTATCTAAGCAAGGGAGAGAGGAGGAGTGAGTCATAGGCTGTATCACCAAGTATCTAAGCAAGAGAGAGAGAGGAGTAGTGAGTCATAGGCTGTATCACCAAGTATCTAAGCAAGAGAGAGAGGAGGAGTGAGTCATAGGCTGTATCCAAAGTATCCGAGCAAGACAAGAGAGGACGAGTGAGTCAAAGGCTGTATCACCAAGTATCTAAGCAAGAGAGAGAGGAGGAGTGAGTCATAGGCTGTATCACCAAGTATCTAAGCAAGAGAGAGAGGAGGAGTGAGTCATAGGCTGTATCACCAAGTATCTAAGCAACGGAGAGAGGAGGAGTGAGTCATAGGCTGTATCACCAAGTATCTAAGCAAGAGAGAGAGGAGGAGTGAGTCATAGGCTGTATCACCAAGTATCTAAGCAAGAGAGAGAGAGGAGGAGTGAGTCATAGGCTGTATCACCAAGTATCTAAGCAAGAGAGAGAGGAGGAGTGAGTCAAAGGCTGTATCACCAAGTATCTAAGCAACGGAGAAAGGAGGAGTGAGTCATAGGCTGTATCACCAAGTATCTAAGCAAGGGAGAGAGGAGGAGTGAGTCATAGGCTGTATCACCAAGTATCTAAGCAAGAGAGAGAGAGGAGTAGTGAGTCATAGGCTGTATCACCAAGTATTTAAGCAAGAGAGAGAGGAGGAGTGAGTCATAGGCTGTATCACCAAGTATCTAAGCAAGAGAGAGAGGAGGAGTGAGTCATAGGCTGTATCACCAAGTATCTAAGCAAGGGAGAGAGGAGGAGTGAGTCATAGGCTGTATCACCAGGTATCTAAGCAAGAGAGAGAGGAGGAGTGAGTCATAGGCTGTAACACCAAGTATCTAAGCAAGAGAGAGAGGAGGAGTGAGTCATAGGCTGTATCACCAAGTATCTAAGCAACGGAGAGAGGAGGAGTGAGTCATAGGCTGTATCACCAAGTATCTAAGCAAGGGAGAGAGGAGGAGTGAGTCATAGGCTGTATCACCAGGTATCTAAGCAAGAGAGAGAGGAGGAGTGAGTCATAGGCTGTAACACCAAGTATCTAAGCAAGAGAGAGAGGAGGAGTGAGTCATAGGCTGTATCACCAAGTATCTAAGCAACGGAGAGAGGAGGAGTGAGTCATAGGCTGTATCACCAAGTATCTAAGCAAGGGAGAGAGGAGGAGTGAGTCATAGGCTGTATCACCAAGTATCTAAGCAAGAGAGAGAGAGGAGTAGTGAGTCATAGGCTGTATCACCAAGTATCTAAGCAAGGGAGAGAGGAGGAGTGAGTCGTAGGCTGTATCACCAAGTATCTAAGCAAGGGAGAGAGGAGGAGTGAGTCATAGGCTGTATCACCAAGTATCTAAGCAAAGGAGAGAGGAGGAGAGAGTCATAGGCCGTATCACCAAGTATCTAAGCAAGAGAGAGAGGAGGAGTGAGTCAAAGGCTGTATCACCAAGTATCTAAGCAACGGAGAAAGGAGGAGTGAGTCATAGGCTGTATCACCAAGTATCTAAGCAAGGGAGAGAGGAGGAGTGAGTCATAGGCTGTATCACCAAGTATCTAAGCAACGGAGAGAGGAAGAGTGAGTCATAGGCTGTATCACCAAGTATCTAAGCAAGGGAGAGAGGAGGAGTGAGTCATAGGCTGTATCACCAAGTATCTAAGCAAGAGAGAGAGAGGAGTAGTGAGTCATAGGCTGTATCACCAAGTTTCTAAGCAAGAGAGAGAGGAGGAGTGAGTCATAGGCTGTATCCAAAGTATCCGAGCAAGACAAGAGAGGACGAGTGAGTCACAGGCTGTATCACCAAGTATCTAAGCAAGAGAGAGAGGAGGAGTGAGTCATAGGCTGTATCACCAAGTATCTAAGCAAGAGAGAGAGGAAGAGTGAGTCATAGGCTGTATCACCAAGTATCTAAGCAAGGGAGAGAGGAGGAGTGAGTCATAGGCTGTATCACCAAGTATCTAAGCAAGGGAGAGAGGAGGAGTGAGTCATAGGCTGTATCACCAAGTATCTAAGCAACGGAGAGAGGAGGAGTGAGTCATAGGCTGTATCACCAAGTATCTAAGCAAGAGAGAGAGGAGGAGAGTCATAGGCTGTATCACCAAGTATCTAAGCAAGAGAGAGAGGAGGAGTGAGTCAAAGGCTGTATCACCAAGTATCTAAGCAAGAGAGAGAGAGGAGGAGTGAGTCATAGGCTGTATCACCAAGTATCTAAGCAAGAGAGAGAGGAAGAGTGAGTCATAGGCTGTATCACCAAGTATCTAAGCAAGGGAGAGAGGAGGAGTGAGTCATAGGCTGTATCACCAAGTATCTAAGCAAGGGAGAGAGGAGGAGGGAGTCATAGGCTGTATCACCAAGTATCTAAGCAACGGAGAGAGGAGGAGTGAGTCATAGGCTGTATCACCAAGTATCTAAGCAAGAGAGAGAGGAGGAGAGAGTCATAGGCTGTATCACCAAGTATCTAAGCAAGAGAGAGAGGAGGAGTGAGTCAAAGGCTGTATCACCAAGTATCTAAGCAACGGAGAGAGGAGGAGTGAGTCATAGGCTGTATCACCAAGTATCTAAGCAAGAGAGAGAGAGGAGTAGTGAATCATAGGCTGTATTACCAAGTATCTAAGCAAGAGAGAGAGGAGGAGTGAGTCATAGGCTGTATCACCAAGTATCTAAGCAAGAGAGAGAGGAGGAGTGAGTCAAAGGCTGTATCACCAAGTATCTAAGCAAGAGAGAGAGGAGGAGTGAGTCATAGGCTGTATCACCAAGTATCTAAGCAAGAGAGAGAGGAAGAGTGAGTCATAGGCTGTATCACCAAGTATCTAAGCAAGAGAGAGAGGAGGAGTGAGTCATAGGCTGTATCCAAAGTATCCGAGCAAGACAAGAGAGGACGAGTGAGTCACAGGCTGTATCACCAAGTATCTAAGCAAGAGAGAGAGGAGGAGTGAGTCATAGGCTGTATCACCAAGTATCTAAGCAAGAGAGAGAGGAGGAGTGAGTCATAGGCTGTATCACCAAGTATCTAAGCAACGGAGAGAGGAGGAGTGAGTCATAGGCTGTATCACCAAGTATCTAAGCAAGAGAGAGAGGAGGAGTGAGTCATAGGCTGTATCACCAAGTATCTAAGCAAGGGAGAGAGGAGGAGTGAGTCATAGGCTGTATCACCAAGTATCTAAGCAAGAGAGAGAGAGGAGTAGTGAATCATAGGCTGTATTACCAAGTATCTAAGCAAGAGAGAGAGGAGGAGTGAGTCATAGGCTGTATCACCAAGTATCTAAGCAAGAGAGAGAGGAGGAGTGAGTCATAGGCTGTATCACCAAGTATCTAAGCAAGGGAGAGAGGAGGAGTGAGTCATAGGCTGTATCCAAAGTATCTAAGCAACGGAGAGAGGAGGAGTGAGTCATAGGCTGTATCACCAAGTATCTAAGCAAGGGAGAGAGGAGGAGTGAGTCATAGGCTGTATCACCAAGTATCTAAGCAAGAGAGAGAGAGGAGTAGTGAATCATAGGCTGTATTACCAAGTATCTAAGCAAGAGAGAGAGGAGGAGTGAGTCATAGGCTGTATCACCAAGTATCTAAGCAAGAGAGAGAGGAGGAGTGAGTCATAGGCTGTATCACCAAGTATCTAAGCAAGAGAGAGAGGAGGGGTGAGTCATAGGCTGTATCCAAAGTATCCGAGCAAGACAAGAGAGGACGAGTGAGTCACAGCCTGTATCACCAAGTATCTAAGCAAGAGAGAGAGGAGGAGTGAGTCATAGGCTGTATCACCAAGTATCTAAGCAAGAGATAGAGGAGGAGTGAGTCATAGGCTGTATCACCAAGTATCTAAGCAAGAGAGAGAGGAGGAGTGAGTCATAGGCTGTATCACCAAGTATCTAAGCAACGGAGAGAGGAGGAGTGAGTCATAGGCTGTATCACCAAGTATCTAAGCAAGAGAGAGAGGAGGAGTGAGTCATAGGCTGTAACACCAAGTATCTAAGCAAGGGAGAGAGGAGGAGTGAGTCATAGGCTGTATCACCAAGTATCTAAGCAAAGGAGAGAGGAGGAGTGAGTCATAGGCTGTATCACCAAGTATCTAAGCAAGAGAGAGAGAGGAGGAGTGAGTCATAGGCTGTATCACCAAGTATCTAAGCAAGGGAGAGATGAGGAGTGAGTCATAGGCTGTATCACCAAGTATCTAAGCAAGAGAGAGAGGAAGAGTGAGTCATAGGCTGTATCACCAAGTATCTAAGCAAGAGAGAGAGGAGGAGTGAGTCATAGGCTGTATCACCAAGTATCTAAGCAAGAGAGAGAGAGAGGAGGAGTCATAGGCTGTATCACCAAGTATCTAAGCAAGAGAGAGAGGAGGAGTGAGTCATAGGCTGTATCACCAAGTATCTAAGCAAGAGAGAGAGAGAGGAGGAGTCATAGGCTGTATCACCAAGTATCTAAGCAAGAGAGAGAGAGAGGAGGAGTCATAGGCTGTATCACCAAGTATCTAAGCAAGAGAGAGGAGGAGTGAGTCATAGGCTGTATCACCAAGTATCTAAGCAAGAGAGAGAGAGAGAGGAGGAGTCATAGGCTGTATCACCAAGTATCTAAGCAAGAGAGAGAGGAGGAGTGAGTCATAGGCTGTATCACCAAGTATCTAAGCAAGAGAGAGAGAGAGGAGGAGTCATAGGCTGTATCACCAAGTATCTAAGCAAGAGAGAGAGAGGAGGAGTCATAGGCTGTATCACCAAGTATCTAAGCAAGAGAGAGAGGAGGAGTGAGTCATAGGCTGTATCACCAAGTATCTAAGCAAGAGAGAGAGAGAGAGGAGGAGTCATAGGCTGTATCACCAAGTATCTAAGCAAGAGAGAGAGGAGGAGTGAGTCATAGGCTGTATCACCAAGTATCTAAGCAAGAGAGAGAGAGAGGAGGAGTCATAGGCTGTATCACCAAGTATCTAAGCAAGAGAGAGAGAGAGGAGGAGTCATAGGCTGTACCCAAAGTATCTAAGCAAGAGAGAGAGGAGTGAGTCATAGGCTGTATCACCAAGTATCTAAGCAAGAGAGAGAGAGGAGGAGTGAGTCATAGGCTGTATCACCAAGTATCTAAGCAAGAGAGAGAGGAGGAGTGAGTCATAGGCTGTAACACCAAGTATCTAAGCAAGAGAGAGAGGAAGAGTGAGTCATAGGCTGTATCACCAAATATCTAAGCAACAGAGAGAGGAAGAGTGAGTCATAGGCTGTATCACCAAGTATCTAAGCAAGAGAGAGAGGAAGAGAGAGTCATAGGCTGTATCACCAAATATCTAAGCAACAGAGAGAGGAAGAGTGAGTCATAGGCTGTATCACCAAGTATCTAAGCAAGAGAGAGAGGAGGAGTGAGTCATAGGCTGTATCACCAAGTATCTAAGCAAGGGAGAGAGGAGGAGTGAGTCATAGGCTGTATCACCAAGTATCTAAGCAACGGAGAGAGGAGGAGTGAGTCATAGGCTGTATCACCAAGTATCTAAGCAAGAGAGAGAGGAGGAGTGAGTCATAGGCTGTATCACCAAGTATCTAAGCAAGAGAGAGAGAGAGGAGGAGTCATAGGCTGTACCCAAAGTATCTAAGCAAGAGAGAGAGGAGTGAGTCATAGGCTGTATCACCAAGTATCTAAGCAAGAGAGAGAGAGGAGGAGTGAGTCATAGGCTGTATCACCAAGTATCTAAGCAAGAGAGAGAGGAGGAGTGAGTCATAGGCTGTATCACCAAGTATCTAAGCAACGGAGAGAGGAAGAGTGAGTCATAGGCTGTATCACCAAGTATCTAAGCAAGGGAGAGAGGAGGAGTGAGTCATAGGCTGTATCACCAAGTATCTAAGCAACGGAGAGAGGAGGAGTGAGTCATAGGCTGTATCACCAAGTATCTAAGCAAGAGAGAGAGGAGGAGTGAGTCATAGGCTGTATCACCAAGTATCTAAGCAAGAGAGAGAGAGAGGAGGAGTCATAGGCTGTACCCAAAGTATCTAAGCAAGAGAGAGAGGAGTGAGTCATAGGCTGTATCACCAAGTATCTAAGCAAGAGAGAGAGAGGAGGAGTGAGTCATAGGCTGTATCACCAAGTATCTAAGCAAGAGAGAGAGGAGGAGTGAGTCATAGGCTGTATCACCAAATATCTAAGCAACAGAGAGAGGAGGAGTGAGTCATAGGCTGTATCACCAAGTCTCTAAGCAAGAGAGAGAGGAAGAGTGAGTCATAGGCTGTATCACCAAATATCTAAGCAACAGAGAGAGGAAGAGTGAGTCATAGGCTGTATCACCAAGTATCTAAGCAAGAGAGAGAGGGCTGTATCACCAAGTATCGAAGCAAGGGAGAGAGGAGGAGTGAGTCATAGGCTGTATCACCAAGTATCTAAGCAACGGAGAGAGGAGGAGTGAGTAATAGGCTGTATCACCAAGTATCTAAGCAAGAGAGAGAGGAGGAGTGAGTCATAGGCTGTATCACCAAGTATCTAAGCAAGAGAGAGAGAGGAAGAGTGAGTCATAGGCTGTATCACCAAGTATCTAAGCAACGGAGAGAGGAGGAGTGAGTCATAGGCTGTATCACCAAGTATCTAAGCAAGAGAGAGAGGAGGAGTGAGTCATAGGCTGTATCACCAAGTATCTAAGCAAGGGAGAGAGGAGGAGTGAGTCATAGGCTGTATCACCAAGTATCTAAGCAAGGGAGAGAGGAGGAGTGAGTCATAGGCTGTATCACCAAGTATCTAAGCTACGGAGAGAGGAGGAGTGAGTCATAGGCTGTATCACCAAGTATCTAAGCTACGGAGAGAGGAGGAGTGAGTCATAGGCTGTATCACCAAGTATCTAAGCAAGGGAGAGAGGAGGAGTGAGTCATAGGCTGTATCACCAAGTATCTAAGCAAGAGAGAGAGGAGGAGTGAGTCATAGGCTGTATCACCAAGTATCTAAGCAAGAGAGAGAGGAGGAGTGAGTCATAGGCTGTATCACCAAGTATCTAAGCAACGGAGAGAGGAGGAGTGAGTCATAGGCTGTATCACCAAGTATCTAAGCAAGAGAGAGAGGACGAGTGAGTCATAGGCTGTATCACCAAGTATCTAAGCAAGAGAGAGAGGAGGAGTGAGTCATAGGCTGTATCACCAAGTATCTAAGCAAGAGAGAGAGGAAGAGTGAGTCATGGGCTGTATCACCAAGTATCTAAGCAAGGGAGAGAGGAAGAGTGAGTCATAGGCTGTATCACCAAGTATCTAAGCAAGGGAGAGAGGAGGAGTGAGTCATAGGCTGTATCCAAAGTATCTAAGCAAGAGAGAGAGGAGGAGTAAGTCATAGGCTGTATCACCAAGTATCTAAGCAAGAGAGAGAGAGTAGGAGTGAGTCATAGGCTGTATCACCAAGTATCCGAGCAAGACAAGAGAGGACGAGTGAGTCATAGGCTGTATCACCAAGTATCTAAGCAAGGGAGAGAGGAGGAGTGAGTCATAGGCTGTATCACCAAGTATCTAAGCAAGGGAGAGAGGAGGAGTGAGTCATAGGCTATATCACCAAGTATCTAAGCAACGGAGAGAGGAGGAGTGAGCCATAGGCTGTATCACCAAGTATCTAAGCAAGAGAGAGAGGAGGAGTGAGTCATAGGCTGTATCACCAAGTATCTAAGCAAGGGAGAGAGGAGGAGGGAGTCATAGGCTGTATCACCAAGTATCTAAGCAAGGGAGAGAGGAGGAGTGAGTCATAGGCTGTATCACCAAGTATCTAAGCAAGAGAGAGAGGAGGAGTGAGTCATAGGCTGTATCACCAAGTATCTAAGCAAGGGAGAGAGGAGGAGTGAGTCATAGGCTGTATCACCAAGTATCTAAGCAAGGGAGAGAGGAGGAGTGAGTCATAGGCTGTATCACCAAGTATCTAAGCAACGGAGAGAGGAGGAGTGAGTCATAGGCTGTATCACCAAGTATCTAAGCAAGAGAGAGAGGAGGAGTGAGTCATAGGCTGTATCACCAAGTATCTAAGCAACGAAGAGAGGAGGAGTGAGTCATAGGCTGTATCACCAAGTATCTAAGCAAGAGAGAGAGGAGGAGTGAGTCATAGGCTGTATCACCAAGTATCTAAGCAAGAGAGAGAGAGAGGAGGAGTCATAGGCTGTACCCAAAGTATCTAAGCAAGAGAGAGAGGAGTGAGTCATAGGCTGTATCACCAAGTATCTAAGCAAGAGAGAGAGGAGGAGTGAGTCATAGGCTGTATCACCAAGTATCTAAGCAAGGGAGAGAGGAGGAGTGAGTCATAGGCTGTATCACCAAGTATCTAAGCAACGGAGAGAGGAGGAGTGAGTCATAGGCTGTATCACCAAGTATCTAAGCAAGAGAGAGAGGAGGAGTGAGTCATAGGCTGTATCACCAAGTATCTAAGCAACGGAGAGAGGAGGAGTGAGTCATAGGCTGTATCACCAAGTATCTAAGCAAGAGAGAGAGGAGGAGTGAGTCATAGGCTGTATCACCAAGTATCTAAGCAAGAGAGAGAGAGAGGAGGAGTCATAGGCTGTACCCAAAGTATCTAAGCAAGAGAGAGAGGAGTGAGTCATAGGCTGTATCACCAAGTATCTAAGCAAGAGAGAGAGGAGGAGTGAGTCATAGGCTGTATCACCAAGTATCTAAGCAAGGGAGAGAGGAGGAGTGAGTCATAGGCTGTATCACCAAGTATCTAAGCAAGAGAGAGAGGAGGAGTGAGTCATAGGCTGTATCACCAAGTATCTAAGCAAGGGAGAGAGGAGGAGTGAGTCATAGGCTGTATCACCAAGTATCTAAGCAAGGGAGAGAGGAGGAGTGAGTCATAGGCTGTATCACCAAGTATCTAAGCAACGGAGAGAGGAGGAGTGAGTCATAGGCTGTATCACCAAGTATCTAAGCAAGAGAGAGAGGAGGAGTGAGTCATAGGCTGTATCACCAAGTATCTGAGCAACGGAGAGAGGAGGAGTGAGTCATAGGCTGTATCACCAAGTATCTAAGCAAGAGAGAGAGGAGGAGTGAGTCATAGGCTGTATCACCAAGTATCTAAGCAAGAGAGAGAGAGAGGAGGAGTCATAGGCTGTACCCAAAGTATCTAAGCAAGAGAGAGAGGAGTGAGTCATAGGCTGTATCACCAAGTATCTAAGCAAGAGAGAGAGAGGAGGAGTGAGTCATAGGCTGTATCACCAAGTATCTAAGCAAGAGAGAGAGAGAGGAGGAGTCATAGGCTGTACCCAAAGTATCTAAGCAAGAGAGAGAGGAGTGAGTCATAGGCTGTATCACCAAGTATCTAAGCAAGAGAGAGAGGAGGAGTGAGTCATAGGCTGTATCACCAAGTATCTAAGCAAGGGAGAGAGGAGGAGTGAGTCATAGGCTGTATCACCAAGTATCTAAGCAACGGAGAGAGGAGGAGTGAGTCATAGGCTGTATCACCAAGTATCTAAGCAAGAGAGAGAGGAGGAGTGAGTCATAGGCTGTATCACCAAGTATCTAAGCAACGGAGAGAGGAGGAGTGAGTCATAGGCTGTATCACCAAGTATCTAAGCAAGAGAGAGAGGAGGAGTGAGTCATAGGCTGTATCACCAAGTATCTAAGCAAGAGAGAGAGAGAGGAGGAGTCATAGGCTGTACCCAAAGTATCTAAGCAAGAGAGAGAGGAGTGAGTCATAGGCTGTATCACCAAGTATCTAAGCAAGAGAGAGAGGAGGAGTGAGTCATAGGCTGTATCACCAAGTATCTAAGCAAGGGAGAGAGGAGGAGTGAGTCATAGGCTGTATCACCAAGTATCTAAGCAAGGGAGAGAGGAGGAGTGAGTCATAGGCTGTATCACCAAGTATCTAAGCAAGAGAGAGAGGAGGAGTGAGTCATAGGCTGTATCACCAAGTATCTAAGCAAGGGAGAGAGGAGGAGTGAGTCATAGGCTGTATCACCAAGTATCTAAGCAAGGGAGAGAGGAGGAGTGAGTCATAGGCTGTATCACCAAGTATCTAAGCAACGGAGAGAGGAGGAGTGAGTCATAGGCTGTATCACCAAGTATCTAAGCAAGAGAGAGAGGAGGAGTGAGTCATAGGCTGTATCACCAAGTATCTGAGCAACGGAGAGAGGAGGAGTGAGTCATAGGCTGTATCACCAAGTATCTAAGCAAGAGAGAGAGGAGGAGTGAGTCATAGGCTGTATCACCAAGTATCTAAGCAAGAGAGAGAGAGAGGAGGAGTCATAGGCTGTACCCAAAGTATCTAAGCAAGAGAGAGAGGAGTGAGTCATAGGCTGTATCACCAAGTATCTAAGCAAGAGAGAGAGAGGAGGAGTGAGTCATAGGCTGTATCACCAAGTATCTAAGCAAGAGAGAGAGGAGGAGTGAGTCATAGGCTGTATCACCAAGTATCTAAGCAACGGAGAGAGGAGGAGTGAGTCATAGGCTGTATCACCAAGTATCTAAGCAAGAGAGAGAGGAAGAGTGAGTCATAGGCTGTATCACCAAATATCTAAGCAACAGAGAGAGGAAGAGTGAGTCATAGGCTGTATCACCAAGTATCTAAGCAAGAGAGAGAGGAGGAGTGAGTCATAGGCTGTATCACCAAGTATCTAAGCAAGAGAGAGAGGAGGAGTGAGTCATAGGCTGTATCACCAAGTATCTAAGCAAGGGAGAGAGGAGGAGTGAGTCATAGGCTGTATCACCAAGTATCTAAGCTACGGAGAGAGGAGGAGTGAGTCATAGGCTGTATCACCAAGTATCTAAGCAACGGAGAGAGGAGGAGTGAGTCATAGGCTGTATCACCAAGTATCTAAGCAAGAGAGAGAGGAGGAGTGAGTCATAGGCTGTATCACCAAGTATCTAAGCAAGGGAGAGAGGAGGAGTGAGTCATAGGCTGTATCACCAAGTATCTAAGCAAGGGAGAGAGGAGGAGTGAGTCATAGGCTGTATCACCAAGTATCTAAGCTACGGAGAGAGGAGGAGTGAGTCATAGGCTGTATCACCAAGTATCTAAGCAAGAGAGAGAGGAGGAGTGAGTCATAGGCTGTATCACCAAGTATCTAAGCAAGAGAGAGAGGAGGAGTGAGTCATAGGCTGTATCACCAAGTATCTAAGCAAGGGAGAGAGGAGGAGTGAGTCATAGGCTGTATCACCAAGTATCTAAGCAAGAGAGAGAGGAGGAGTGAGTCATAGGCTGTATCACCAAGTATCTAAGCAACGGAGAGAGGAGGAGTGAGTCATAGGCTGTATCACCAAGTATCTAAGCAAGAGAGAGAGGAGGAGTGAGTCATAGGCTGTATCACCAAGTATCTAAGCAAGAGAGAGAGGAAGAGTGAGTCATGGGCTGTATCACCAAGTATCTAAGCAAGGGAGAGAGGAAGAGTGAGTCATAGGCTGTATCACCAAGTATCTAAGCAAGGGAGAGAGGAGGAGTGAGTCATAGGCTGTATCCAAAGTATCTAAGCAAGAGAGAGAGGAGGAGTAAGTCATAGGCTGTATCACCAAGTATCTAAGCAAGAGAGAGAGAGTAGGAGTGAGTCATAGGCTGTATCACCAAGTATCCGAGCAAGACAAGAGAGGACGAGTGAGTCATAGGCTGTATCACCAAGTATCTAAGCAAGGGAGAGAGGAGGAGTGAGTCATAGGCTGTATCACCAAGTATCTAAGCAAGGGAGAGAGGAGGAGTGAGTCATAGGCTATATCACCAAGTATCTAAGCAACGGAGAGAGGAGGAGTGAGCCATAGGCTGTATCACCAAGTATCTAAGCAAGAGAGAGAGGAGGAGTGAGTCATAGGCTGTATCACCAAGTATCTAAGCAAGAGAGAGAGGAGGAGTGAGTCATAGGCTGTATCACCAAGTATCTAAGCAACGGAGAGAGGAGGAGTGAGTCATAGGCTGTATCACCAAGTATCTAAGCAAGAGAGAGAGGAGGAGTGAGTCATAGGCTGTATCACCAAGTATCTAAGCAAGAGAGAGAGAGGAGGAGTGAGTCATAGGCTGTATCACCAAGTATCTAAGCAACAGAGAGAGGAGGAGTGAGTCATAGGCTGTATCACCAAGTATCTAAGCAAGAGAGAGAGGAGGAGAGAGTCATAGGCTGTATCACCAAGTATCTAAGCAAGAGAGAGAGGAGGAGTGAGTCAAAGGCTGTATCACCAAGTATCTAAGCAACGGAGAGAGGAGGAGTGAGTCATAGGCTGTATCACCAAGTATCTAAGCAAGAGAGAGAGAGGAGTAGTGAGTCATAGGCTGTATCACCAAGTATCTAAGCAAGAGAGAGAGAGGAGTAGTGAGTCATAGGCTGTATCACCAAGTATTTAAGCAAGAGAGAGAGGAGGAGTGAGTCATAGGCTGTATCACCAAGTATCTAAGCAAGAGAGAGAGGAGGAGTGAGTCATAGGCTGTATCACCAAGTATCTAAGCAAGGGAGAGAGGAGGAGTGAGTCATAGGCTGTATCACCAGGTATCTAAGCAAGAGAGAGAGGAGGAGTGAGTCATAGGCTGTAACACCAAGTATCTAAGCAAGAGAGAGAGGAGGAGTGAGTCATAGGCTGTATCACCAAGTATCTAAGCAAGGGAGAGAGGAGGAGTGAGTCATAGGCTGTATCACCAAGTATCTAAGCAAAGGAGAGAGTAGGAGTGAGTCATAGGCTGTATCACCAAGTATCTAAGCAAGAGAGAGAGAGGAGTAGTGAGTCATAGGCTGTATCACCAAGTATCTAAGCAAGGGAGAGAGGAGGAGTGAGTCGTAGGCTGTATCACCAAGTATCTAAGCAAGGGAGAGAGGAGGAGTGAGTCATAGGCTGTATCACCAAGTATCTAAGCAAAGGAGAGAGGAGGAGAGAGTCATAGGCCGTATCACCAAGTATCTAAGCAAGAGAGAGAGGAGGAGTGAGTCAAAGGCTGTATCACCAAGTATCTAAGCAACGGAGAAAGGAGGAGTGAGTCATAGGCTGTATCACCAAGTATCTAAGCAACGGAGAGAGGAAGAGTGAGTCATAGGCTGTATCACCAAGTATCTAAGCAAGGGAGAGAGGAGGAGTGAGTCATAGGCTGTATCACCAAGTATCTAAGCAAGAGAGAGAGGAGGAGTGAGTCATAGGCTGTATCACCAAGTATCTAAGCAAGAGAGAGAGAGGAGGAGTGAGTCATAGGCTGTATCACCAAGTATCTAAGCAACAGAGAGAGGAGGAGTGAGTCATAGGCTGTATCACCAAGTATCTAAGCAAGAGAGAGAGGAGGAGAGAGTCATAGGCTGTATCACCAAGTATCTAAGCAAGAGAGAGAGGAGGAGTGAGTCAAAGGCTGTATCACCAAGTATCTAAGCAACGGAGAGAGGAGGAGTGAGTCATAGGCTGTATCACCAAGTATCTAAGCAAGAGAGAGAGAGGAGTAGTGAGTCATAGGCTGTATCACCAAGTATCTAAGCAAGAGAGAGAGAGGAGTAGTGAGTCATAGGCTGTATCACCAAGTATTTAAGCAAGAGAGAGAGGAGGAGTGAGTCATAGGCTGTATCACCAAGTATCTAAGCAAGAGAGAGAGGAGGAGTGAGTCATAGGCTGTATCACCAAGTATCTAAGCAAGGGAGAGAGGAGGAGTGAGTCATAGGCTGTATCACCAGGTATCTAAGCAAGAGAGAGAGGAGGAGTGAGTCATAGGCTGTAACACCAAGTATCTAAGCAAGAGAGAGAGGAGGAGTGAGTCATAGGCTGTATCACCAAGTATCTAAGCAACGGAGAGAGGAGGAGTGAGTCATAGGCTGTATCACCAAGTATCTAAGCAAGGGAGAGAGGAGGAGTGAGTCATAGGCTGTATCACCAAGTATCTAAGCAAAGGAGAGAGGAGGAGTGAGTCATAGGCCGTATCACCAAGTATCTAAGCAAGAGAGAGAGGAGGAGTGAGTCAAAGGCTGTATCACCAAGTATCTAAGCAACGGAGAAAGGAGGAGTGAGTCATAGGCTGTATCACCAAGTATCTAAGCAACGGAGAGAGGAAGAGTGAGTCATAGGCTGTATCACCAAGTATCTAAGCAAGGGAGAGAGGAGGAGTGAGTCATAGGCTGTATCACCAAGTATCTAAGCAAGAGAGAGAGAGGAGTAGTAAGTCATAGGCTGTATCACCAAGTATCTAAGCAAGAGAGAGAGGAGGAGTGAGTCATAGGCTGTATCCAAAGTATCCGAGCAAGACAAGAGAGGACGAGTGAGTCACAGGCTGTATCACCAAGTATCTAAGCAAGAGAGAGAGGAGGAGTGAGTCATAGGCTGTATCACCAAGTATCTAAGCAAGAGAGAGAGGAAGAGTGAGTCATAGGCTGTATCACCAAGTATCTAAGCAACGGAGAGAGGAGGAGTGAGTCATAGGCTGTATCACCAAGTATCTAAGCAACGGAGAGAGGAGGAGTGAGTCATAGGCTGTATCACCAAGTATCTAAGCAAGAGAGAGAGGAGGAGAGAGTCATAGGCTGTATCACCAAGTATCTAAGCAAGAGAGAGAGGAGGAGTGAGTCAAAGGCTGTATCACCAAGTATCTAAGCAAGAGAGAGAGAGGAGGAGTGAGTCATAGGCTGTATCACCAAGTATCTAAGCAAGAGAGAGAGGAAGAGTGAGTCATAGGCTGTATCACCAAGTATCTAAGCAAGGGAGAGAGGAGGAGTGAGTCATAGGCTGTATCACCAAGTATCTAAGCAAGAGAGAGAGAGGAGTAGTGAATCATAGGCTGTATTACCAAGTATCTAAGCAAGAGAGAGAGGAGGATTGAGTCATAGGCTGTATCACCAAGTATCTAAGCAAGAGAGAGAGGAGGAGAGAGTCATAGGCTGTATCACCAAGTATCTAAGCAAGAGAGAGAGGAGGAGTGAGTCAAAGGCTGTATCACCAAGTATCTAAGCAAGAGAGAGAGAGGAGGAGTGAGTCATAGGCTGTATCACCAAGTATCTAAGCAAGAGAGAGAGGAAGAGTGAGTCATAGGCTGTATCACCAAGTATCTAAGCAAGGGAGAGAGGAGGAGTGAGTCATAGGCTGTATCACCAAGTATCTAAGCAAGAGAGAGAGAGGAGTAGTGAATCATAGGCTGTATTACCAAGTATCTAAGCAAGAGAGAGAGGAGGAGTGAGTCATAGGCTGTATCACCAAGTATCTAAGCAAGAGAGAGAGGAGGAGTGAGTCATAGGCTGTATCACCAAGTATCTAAGCAAGAGAGAGAGGAGGAGTGAGTCATAGGCTGTATCACCAAGTATCTAAGCAACGGAGAGAGGAGGAGTGAGTCATAGGCTGTATCACCAAGTATCTAAGCAAGAGAGAGAGGAGGAGTGAGTCATAGGCTGTATCACCAAGTATCTAAGCAAAGGAGAGAGGAGGAGTGAGTCATAGGCTGTATCCAAAGTATCTAAGCAACGGAGAGAGGAGGAGTGAGTCATAGGCTGTATCACCAAGTATCTAAGCAAGAGAGAGAGGAGGAGTGAGTCATAGGCTGTATCACCAAGTATCTAAGCAAGGGAGAGAGGAGGAGTGAGTCATAGGCTGTATCACCAAGTATCTAAGCAAGAGAGAGAGAGGAGTAGTGAATCATAGGCTGTATTACCAAGTATCTAAGCAAGAGAGAGAGGAGGAGTGAGTCATAGGCTGTATCACCAAGTATCTAAGCAAGAGAGAGAGGAGGAGTGAGTCATAGGCTGTATCACCAAGTATCTAAGCAAGGGAGAGAGGAGGAGTGAGTCATAGGCTGTATCCAAAGTATCTAAGCAACGGAGAGAGGAGGAGTGAGTCATAGGCTGTATCACCAAGTATCTAAGCAAGGGAGAGAGGAGGAGTGAGTCATAGGCTGTATCACCAAGTATCTAAGCAAAGGAGAGAGGAGGAGTGAGTCATAGGCTGTATCCAAAGTATCTAAGCAACGGAGAGAGGAGGAGTGAGTCATAGGCTGTATCACCAAGTATCTAAGCAAGAGAGAGAGGAGGAGTGAGTCATAGGCTGTATTACCAAGTATCTAAGCAAGAGAGAGAGGAGGAGTGAGTCATAGGCTGTATCACCAAGTATCTAAGCAAGAGAGAGAGGAGGAGTGAGTCATAGGCTGTATCACCAAGTATCTAAGCAAGGGAGAGAGGAGGAGTGAGTCATAGGCTGTATCCAAAGTATCTAAGCAACGGAGAGAGGAGGAGTGAGTCATAGGCTGTATCACCAAGTATCTAAGCAAGGGAGAGAGGAGGAGTGAGTCATAGGCTGTATCACCAAGTATCTAAGCAAGAGAGAGAGAGGAGTAGTGAATCATAGGCTGTATCACCAAGTATCTAAGCAAGGGAGAGAGGAGGAGTGAGTCATAGGCTGTATCACCAAGTATCTAAGCAAGAGAGAGAGAGGAGTAGTGAGTCATAGGCTGTATCACCAAGTATCTAAGCAAGAGAGAGAGGAGGAGTGAGTCATAGGCTGTATCCAAAGTATCCGAGCAAGACAAGAGAGGACGAGTGAGTCACAGGCTGTATCACCAAGTATCTAAGCAAGAGAGAGAGGAGGAGTGAGTCATAGGCTGTATCACCAAGTATCTAAGCAAGAGAGAGAGGAAGAGTGAGTCATAGGCTGTATCACCAAGTATCTAAGCAACGGAGAGAGGAGGAGTGAGTCATAGGCTGTATCACCAAGTATCTAAGCAACGGAGAGAGGAGGAGTGAGTCATAGGCTGTATCACCAAGTATCTAAGCAAGAGAGAGAGGAGGAGAGAGTCATAGGCTGTATCACCAAGTATCTAAGCAAGAGAGAGAGGAGGAGTGAGTCAAAGGCTGTATCACCAAGTATCTAAGCAAGAGAGAGAGAGGAGGAGTGAGTCATAGGCTGTATCACCAAGTATCTAAGCAAGAGAGAGAGGAAGAGTGAGTCATAGGCTGTATCACCAAGTATCTAAGCAAGGGAGAGAGGAGGAGTGAGTCATAGGCTGTATCACCAAGTATCTAAGCAAGAGAGAGAGAGGAGTAGTGAATCATAGGCTGTATTACCAAGTATCTAAGCAAGAGAGAGAGGAGGATTGAGTCATAGGCTGTATCACCAAGTATCTAAGCAAGAGAGAGAGGAGGAGAGAGTCATAGGCTGTATCACCAAGTATCTAAGCAAGAGAGAGAGGAGGAGTGAGTCAAAGGCTGTATCACCAAGTATCTAAGCAAGAGAGAGAGAGGAGGAGTGAGTCATAGGCTGTATCACCAAGTATCTAAGCAAGAGAGAGAGGAAGAGTGAGTCATAGGCTGTATCACCAAGTATCTAAGCAAGGGAGAGAGGAGGAGTGAGTCATAGGCTGTATCACCAAGTATCTAAGCAAGAGAGAGAGAGGAGTAGTGAATCATAGGCTGTATTACCAAGTATCTAAGCAAGAGAGAGAGGAGGAGTGAGTCATAGGCTGTATCACCAAGTATCTAAGCAAGAGAGAGAGGAGGAGTGAGTCATAGGCTGTATCACCAAGTATCTAAGCAAGAGAGAGAGGAGGAGTGAGTCATAGGCTGTATCACCAAGTATCTAAGCAACGGAGAGAGGAGGAGTGAGTCATAGGCTGTATCACCAAGTATCTAAGCAAGAGAGAGAGGAGGAGTGAGTCATAGGCTGTATCACCAAGTATCTAAGCAAAGGAGAGAGGAGGAGTGAGTCATAGGCTGTATCCAAAGTATCTAAGCAACGGAGAGAGGAGGAGTGAGTCATAGGCTGTATCACCAAGTATCTAAGCAAGAGAGAGAGGAGGAGTGAGTCATAGGCTGTATCACCAAGTATCTAAGCAAGGGAGAGAGGAGGAGTGAGTCATAGGCTGTATCACCAAGTATCTAAGCAAGAGAGAGAGAGGAGTAGTGAATCATAGGCTGTATTACCAAGTATCTAAGCAAGAGAGAGAGGAGGAGTGAGTCATAGGCTGTATCACCAAGTATCTAAGCAAGAGAGAGAGGAGGAGTGAGTCATAGGCTGTATCACCAAGTATCTAAGCAAGGGAGAGAGGAGGAGTGAGTCATAGGCTGTATCCAAAGTATCTAAGCAACGGAGAGAGGAGGAGTGAGTCATAGGCTGTATCACCAAGTATCTAAGCAAGGGAGAGAGGAGGAGTGAGTCATAGGCTGTATCACCAAGTATCTAAGCAAAGGAGAGAGGAGGAGTGAGTCATAGGCTGTATCCAAAGTATCTAAGCAACGGAGAGAGGAGGAGTGAGTCATAGGCTGTATCACCAAGTATCTAAGCAAGAGAGAGAGAGGAGTAGTGAATCATAGGCTGTAACACCAAGTATCTAAGCAAGAAAGAGAGGAGGAGTGAGTCATAGGCTGTATCACCAAGTATCTAAGCAAGAGAGAGAGGAGGAGTGAGTCATAGGCTGTATCACCAAGTATCTAAGCAAGGGAGAGAGGAGGAGTGAGTCATAGGCTGTATCCAAAGTATCTAAGCAACGGAGAGAGGAGGAGTGAGTCATAGGCTGTATCACCAAGTATCTAAGCAAGGGAGAGAGGAGGAGTGAGTCATAGGCTGTATCACCAAGTATCTAAGCAAGAGAGAGAGAGGAGTAGTGAATCATAGGCTGTATTACCAAGTATCTAAGCAAGAGAGAGAGGAGGAGTGAGTCATAGGCTGTATCACCAAGTATCTAAGCAAGAGAGAGAGGAGGAGTGAGTCATAGGCTGTATCACCAAGTATCTAAGCAAGAGAGAGAGGAGGGGTGAGTCATAGGCTGTATCCAAAGTATCCGAGCAAGACAAGAGAGGACGAGTGAGTCACAGGCTGTATCACCAAGTATCTAAGCAAGAGAGAGAGGAGGAGTGAGTCATAGGCTGTATCACCAAGTATCTAAGCAAGAGAGAGAGGAGGAGTGAGTCATAGGCTGTATCACCAAGTATCTAAGCAACGGAGAGAGGAGGAGTGAGTCATAGGCTGTATCACCAAGTATCTAAGCAAGAGAGAGAGGAGGAGTGAGTCATAGGCTGTAACACCAAGTATCTAAGCAAGGGAGAGAGGAGGAGTGAGTCATAGGCTGTATCACCAAGTATCTAAGCAAAGGAGAGAGGAGGAGTGAGTCATAGGCTGTATCACCAAGTATCTAAGCAAGAGAGAGAGAGGAGGAGTGAGTCATAGGCTGTATCACCAAGTATCTAAGCAAGGGAGAGATGAGGAGTGAGTCATAGGCTGTATCACCAAGTATCTAAGCAAGAGAGAGAGAGGAGGAGTCAGTCATAGGCTGTATCACCAAGTATCTAAGCAACGGAGAGAGGAAGAGTGAGTCATAGGCTGTATCACCAAGTATCTAAGCAAGAGAGAGAGGAGGAGTGAGTCATAGGCTGTATCACCAAGTATGTAAGCAAGAGATAGAGGAGGAGTGAGTCATAGGCTGTATCACCAAGTATCTAAGCAAGAGAGAGAGAGGAGGAGTGAGTCATAGGCTGTAACACCAAGTACCTAAGCAAGGGAGAGAGGAGGAGTGAGTCATAGGCTGTATCACCAAGTATCTAAGCAAGGGAGAGAGGAGGAGTGAGTCATAGGCTGTATCACCAAGTATCTAAGCAAGAGAGAGAGGAAGAGTGAGTCATAGGCTGTATCACCAAGTATCTAAGCAAGAGAGAGAGAGGAGGAGTGAGTCATAGGCTGTATCACCAAGTATCTAAGCAACAGAGAGAGGAAGAGTGAGTCATAGGCTGTATCACCAAGTATCTAAGCAAGAGAGAGAGGAGGAGTGAGTCATAGGCTGTATCACCAAGTATCTAAGCAAGAGAGAGAGGAAGAGTGAGTCATAGGCTGTATCACCAAGTATCTAAGCAAGAGAGAGAGGAAGAGTGAGTCATAGGCTGTATCACCAAGTATCTAAGCAAGAGAGAGAGGAGGAGTGAGTCATAGGCTGTATCACCAAGTATCTAAGCAAGAGAGAGAGAGAGGAGGAGTCATAGGCTGTATCACCAAGTATCTAAGCAAGAGAGAGAGGAGGAGTGAGTCATAGGCTGTATCACCAAGTATCTAAGCAAGAGAGAGAGAGAGGAGGAGTCATAGGCTGTATCACCAAGTATCTAAGCAAGAGAGAGAGAGGAGTAGTGAGTCATAGGCTGTATTACCAAGTATCTAAGCAAGAGAGAGAGGAGGAGTGAGTCATAGGCTGTATCCAAAGTATCCGGGCAAGACAAGAGAGGAGGAGAGAGTCATAGGCCGTATCACCAAGTATCTAAGCAAGAGAGAGAGGAGGAGTGAGTCATAGGCTGTATCACCAAGTATCTAAGCAAGAGAGAGAGGAGGAGTGAGTCATAGGCTGTATCACCAAGTATCTAAGCAAGGGAGAGAGGAGGAGTGAGTCATAGGCTGTATCACCAAGTATCTAAGCAAGAGAGAGAGGAGGAGTGAGTCATAGGCTGTAACACCAAGTATCTAAGCAAGAGAGAGAGGAGGAGTGAGTCATAGGCTGTATCACCAAGTATCTAAGCAACGGAGAGAGGAGGAGTGAGTCATAGGCTGTATCACCAAGTATCTAAGCAAGGGAGAGAGGAGGAGTGAGTCATAGGCTGTATCACCAAGTATCTAAGCAAAGGAGAGAGGAGGAGTGAGTCATAGGCTGTATCACCAAGTATCTAAGCAAGAGAGAGAGAGGAGGAGTGAGTCATAGGCTGTATCACCAAGTATCTAAGCAAGAGAGAGAGGAGGAGTGAGTCATAGGCTGTATCACCAAGTATCTAAGCAAGGGAGAGAGGAGGAGTGAGTCATAGGCTGTATCACCAAGTATCTAAGCAAGGGAGAGAGGAGGAGTGAGTCATAGGCTGTATCACCAAGTATCTAAGCAACGGAGAAAGGAGGAGTGAGTCATAGGCTGTATCACCAAGTATCTAAGCAACGGAGAAAGGAGGAGTGAGTCATAGGCTGTATCACCAAGTATCTAAGCAAGAGAGAGAGGAGGAGTGAGTCAAAGGCTGTATCACCAAGTATCTAAGCAACGGAGAAAGGAGGAGTGAGTCATAGGCTGTATCACCAAGTATCTAAGCAAGGGAGAGAGGAGGAGTGAGTCATAGGCTGTATCACCAAGTATCTAAGCAAGAGAGAGAGAGGAGTAGTGAGTCATAGGCTGTATCACCAAGTATCTAAGCAAGAGAGAGAGGAGGAGTGAGTCATAGGCTGTATCCAAAGTATCCGAGCAAGACAAGAGAGGACGAGTGAGTCAAAGACTGTATCACCAAGTATCTAAGCAAGAGAGAGAGGAGGAGTGAGTCATAGGCTGTATCACCAAGTATCTAAGCAAGAGAGAGAGGAGGAGTGAGTCATAGGCTGTATCACCAAGTATCTAAGCAACGGAGAGAGGAGGAGTGAGTCATAGGCTGTATCACCAAGTATCTAAGCAAGAGAGAGAGGAGGAGTGAGTCATAGGCTGTATCACCAAGTATCTAAGCAAGAGAGAGAGAGGAGGAGTGAGTCATAGGCTGTATCACCAAGTATCTAAGCAACAGAGAGAGGAGGAGTGAGTCATAGGCTGTATCACCAAGTATCTAAGCAAGAGAGAGAGGAGGAGAGAGTCATAGGCTGTATCACCAAGTATCTAAGCAAGAGAGAGAGGAGGAGTGAGTCAAAGGCTGTATCACCAAGTATCTAAGCAAGAGAGAGAGAGGAGTAGTGAGTCATAGGCTGTATCACCAAGTATCTAAGCAACGGAGAGAGGAGGAGTGAGTCATAGGCTGTATCACCAAGTATCTAAGCAAGGGAGAGAGGAGGAGTGAGTCATAGGCTGTATCACCAAGTATCTAAGCAAGAGAGAGAGAGGAGTAGTGAGTCATAGGCTGTATCACCAAGTATCTAAGCAAGGGAGAGAGGAGTAGTGAGTCATAGGCTGTATCACCAAGTATCTAAGCAAGGGAGAGAGGAGGAGTGAGTCGTAGGCTGTATCACCAAGTATCTAAGCAAGGGAGAGAGGAGGAGTGAGTCATAGGCTGTATCACCAAGTATCTAAGCAAAGGAGAGAGGAGGAGAGAGTCATAGGCCGTATCACCAAGTATCTAAGCAAGAGAGAGAGGAGGAGTGAGTCAAAGGCTGTATCACCAAGTATCTAAGCAACGGAGAAAGGAGGAGTGAGTCATAGGCTGTATCACCAAGTATCTAAGCAAGGGAGAGAGGAGGAGTGAGTCATAGGCTGTATCACCAAGTATCTAAGCAAGGGAGAGAGGAGGAGTGAGTCATAGGCTGTATCACCAAGTATCTAAGCAACGGAGAGAGGAAGAGTGAGTCATAGGCTGTATCACCAAGTATCTAAGCAAGGGAGAGAGGAGGAGTGAGTCATAGGCTGTATCACCAAGTATCTAAGCAAGAGAGAGAGAGGAGTAGTGAGTCATAGGCTGTATCACCAAGTATCTAAGCAAGAGAGAGAGGAGGAGTGAGTCATAGGCTGTATCCAAAGTATCCGAGCAAGACAAGAGAGGACGAGTGAGTCACAGGCTGTATCACCAAGTATCTAAGCAAGAGAGAGAGGAGGAGTGAGTCATAGGCTGTATCACCAAGTATCTAAGCAAGAGAGAGAGGAAGAGTGAGTCATAGGCTGTATCACCAAGTATCTAAGCAAGGGAGAGAGGAGGAGTGAGTCATAGGCTGTATCACCAAGTATCTAAGCAACGGAGAGAGGAGGAGTGAGTCATAGGCTGTATCACCAAGTATCTAAGCAAGAGAGAGAGGAGGAGAGAGTCATAGGCTGTATCACCAAGTATCTAAGCAAGAGAGAGAGGAGGAGTGAGTCAAAGGCTGTATCACCAAGTATCTAAGCAAGAGAGAGAGAGGAGGTGTGAGTCATAGGCTGTATCACCAAGTATCTAAGCAAGAGAGAGAGGAAGAGTGAGTCATAGGCTGTATCACCAAGTATCTAAGCAAGGGAGAGAGGAGGAGTGAGTCATAGGCTGTATCACCAAGTATCTAAGCAAGGGAGAGAGGAGGAGGGAGTCATAGGCTGTATCACCAAGTATCTAAGCAACGGAGAGAGGAGGAGTGAGTCATAGGCTGTATCACCAAGTATCTAAGCAAGAGAGAGAGGAGGAGAGAGTCATAGGCTGTATCACCAAGTATCTAAGCAAGAGAGAGAGGAGGAGTGAGTCAAAGGCTGTATCACCAAGTATCTAAGCAACGGAGAGAGGAGGAGTGAGTCATAGGCTGTATCACCAAGTATCTAAGCAAGAGAGAGAGAGGAGTAGTGAATCATAGGCTGTATTACCAAGTATCTAAGCAAGAGAGAGAGGAGGAGTGAGTCATAGGCTGTATCACCAAGTATCTAAGCAAGAGAGAGAGGAGGAGTGAGTCATAGGCTGTATCACCAAGTATCTAAGCAAGAGAGAGAGGAGGAGTGAGTCATAGGCTGTATCACCAAGTATCTAAGCAAGAGAGAGAGGAGGAGTGAGTCATAGGCTGTATCCAAAGTATCCGAGCAAGACAAGAGAGGACGAGTGAGTCACAGGCTGTATCACCAAGTATCTAAGCAAGAGAGAGAGGAGGAGTGAGTCATAGGCTGTATCACCAAGTATCTAAGCAAGAGAGAGAGGAGGAGTGAGTCATAGGCTGTATCACCAAGTATCTAAGCAACGGAGAGAGGAGGAGTGAGTCATAGGCTGTATCACCAAGTATCTAAGCAAGAGAGAGAGGAGGAGTGAGTCATAGGCTGTATCACCAAGTATCTAAGCAACGGAGAGAGGAGGAGTGAGTCATAGGCTGTATCACCAAGTATCTAAGCAAGAGAGAGAGGAGGAGTGAGTCATAGGCTGTATCACCAAGTATCTAAGCAAGGGAGAGAGGAGGAGTGAGTCATAGGCTGTATCCAAAGTATCCGAGCAAGACAAGAGAGGACGAGTGAGTCACAGGCTGTATCACCAAGTATCTAAGCAAGAGAGAGAGGAGGAGTGAGTCATAGGCTGTATCACCAAGTATCTAAGCAAGAGAGAGAGGAAGAGTGAGTCATAGGCTGTATCACCAAGTATCTAAGCAACGGAGAGAGGAGGAGTGAGTCATAGGCTGTATCACCAAGTATCTAAGCAACGGAGAGAGGAGGAGTGAGTCATAGGCTGTATCACCAAGTATCTAAGCAAGAGAGAGAGGAGGAGAGAGTCATAGGCTGTATCACCAAGTATCTAAGCAAGAGAGAGAGGAGGAGTGAGTCAAAGGCTGTATCACCAAGTATCTAAGCAAGAGAGAGAGAGGAGGAGTGAGTCATAGGCTGTATCACCAAGTATCTAAGCAAGAGAGAGAGGAAGAGTGAGTCATAGGCTGTATCACCAAGTATCTAAGCAAGGGAGAGAGGAGGAGTGAGTCATAGGCTGTATCACCAAGTATCTAAGCAAGAGAGAGAGAGGAGTAGTGAATCATAGGCTGTATTACCAAGTATCTAAGCAAGAGAGAGAGGAGGATTGAGTCATAGGCTGTATCACCAAGTATCTAAGCAAGAGAGAGAGGAGGAGAGAGTCATAGGCTGTATCACCAAGTATCTAAGCAAGAGAGAGAGGAGGAGTGAGTCAAAGGCTGTATCACCAAGTATCTAAGCAAGAGAGAGAGAGGAGGAGTGAGTCATAGGCTGTATCACCAAGTATCTAAGCAAGAGAGAGAGGAAGAGTGAGTCATAGGCTGTATCACCAAGTATCTAAGCAAGGGAGAGAGGAGGAGTGAGTCATAGGCTGTATCACCAAGTATCTAAGCAAGAGAGAGAGAGGAGTAGTGAATCATAGGCTGTATTACCAAGTATCTAAGCAAGAGAGAGAGGAGGAGTGAGTCATAGGCTGTATCACCAAGTATCTAAGCAAGAGAGAGAGGAGGAGTGAGTCATAGGCTGTATCACCAAGTATCTAAGCAAGAGAGAGAGGAGGAGTGAGTCATAGGCTGTATCACCAAGTATCTAAGCAACGGAGAGAGGAGGAGTGAGTCATAGGCTGTATCACCAAGTATCTAAGCAAGAGAGAGAGGAGGAGTGAGTCATAGGCTGTATCACCAAGTATCTAAGCAAAGGAGAGAGGAGGAGTGAGTCATAGGCTGTATCCAAAGTATCTAAGCAACGGAGAGAGGAGGAGTGAGTCATAGGCTGTATCACCAAGTATCTAAGCAAGAGAGAGAGGAGGAGTGAGTCATAGGCTGTATCACCAAGTATCTAAGCAAGAGAGAGAGGAGGAGTGAGTCATAGGCTGTATCACCAAGTATCTAAGCAAGAGAGAGAGAGGAGTAGTGAATCATAGGCTGTATTACCAAGTATCTAAGCAAGAGAGAGAGGAGGAGTGAGTCATAGGCTGTATCACCAAGTATCTAAGCAAGAGAGAGAGGAGGAGTGAGTCATAGGCTGTATCACCAAGTATCTAAGCAAGGGAGAGAGGAGGAGTGAGTCATAGGCTGTATCCAAAGTATCTAAGCAACGGAGAGAGGAGGAGTGAGTCATAGGCTGTATCACCAAGTATCTAAGCAAGGGAGAGAGGAGGAGTGAGTCATAGGCTGTATCACCAAGTATCTAAGCAAAGGAGAGAGGAGGAGTGAGTCATAGGCTGTATCCAAAGTATCTAAGCAACGGAGAGAGGAGGAGTGAGTCATAGGCTGTATCACCAAGTATCTAAGCAAGAGAGAGAGAGGAGTAGTGAATCATAGGCTGTAACACCAAGTATCTAAGCAAGAAAGAGAGGAGGAGTGAGTCATAGGCTGTATCACCAAGTATCTAAGCAAGAGAGAGAGGAGGAGTGAGTCATAGGCTGTATCACCAAGTATCTAAGCAAGGGAGAGAGGAGGAGTGAGTCATAGGCTGTATCCAAAGTATCTAAGCAACGGAGAGAGGAGGAGTGAGTCATAGGCTGTATCACCAAGTATCTAAGCAAGGGAGAGAGGAGGAGTGAGTCATAGGCTGTATCACCAAGTATCTAAGCAAGAGAGAGAGAGGAGTAGTGAATCATAGGCTGTATTACCAAGTATCTAAGCAAGAGAGAGAGGAGGAGTGAGTCATAGGCTGTATCACCAAGTATCTAAGCAAGAGAGAGAGGAGGAGTGAGTCATAGGCTGTATCACCAAGTATCTAAGCAAGAGAGAGAGGAGGGGTGAGTCATAGGCTGTATCCAAAGTATCCGAGCAAGACAAGAGAGGACGAGTGAGTCACAGGCTGTATCACCAAGTATCTAAGCAAGAGAGAGAGGAGGAGTGAGTCATAGGCTGTATCACCAAGTATCTAAGCAAGAGAGAGAGGAGGAGTGAGTCATAGGCTGTATCACCAAGTATCTAAGCAACGGAGAGAGGAGGAGTGAGTCATAGGCTGTATCACCAAGTATCTAAGCAAGAGAGAGAGGAGGAGTGAGTCATAGGCTGTAACACCAAGTATCTAAGCAAGGGAGAGAGGAGGAGTGAGTCATAGGCTGTATCACCAAGTATCTAAGCAAAGGAGAGAGGAGGAGTGAGTCATAGGCTGTATCACCAAGTATCTAAGCAAGAGAGAGAGAGGAGGAGTGAGTCATAGGCTGTATCACCAAGTATCTAAGCAAGGGAGAGATGAGGAGTGAGTCATAGGCTGTATCACCAAGTATCTAAGCAAGAGAGAGAGAGGAGGAGTCAGTCATAGGCTGTATCACCAAGTATCTAAGCAACGGAGAGAGGAAGAGTGAGTCATAGGCTGTATCACCAAGTATCTAAGCAAGAGAGAGAGGAGGAGTGAGTCATAGGCTGTATCACCAAGTATGTAAGCAAGAGATAGAGGAGGAGTGAGTCATAGGCTGTATCACCAAGTATCTAAGCAAGAGAGAGAGAGGAGGAGTGAGTCATAGGCTGTAACACCAAGTACCTAAGCAAGGGAGAGAGGAGGAGTGAGTCATAGGCTGTATCACCAAGTATCTAAGCAAGGGAGAGAGGAGGAGTGAGTCATAGGCTGTATCACCAAGTATCTAAGCAAGAGAGAGAGGAAGAGTGAGTCATAGGCTGTATCACCAAGTATCTAAGCAAGAGAGAGAGAGGAGGAGTGAGTCATAGGCTGTATCACCAAGTATCTAAGCAACAGAGAGAGGAAGAGTGAGTCATAGGCTGTATCACCAAGTATCTAAGCAAGAGAGAGAGGAGGAGTGAGTCATAGGCTGTATCACCAAGTATCTAAGCAAGAGAGAGAGGAAGAGTGAGTCATAGGCTGTATCACCAAGTATCTAAGCAAGAGAGAGAGGAAGAGTGAGTCATAGGCTGTATCACCAAGTATCTAAGCAAGAGAGAGAGGAGGAGTGAGTCATAGGCTGTATCACCAAGTATCTAAGCAAGAGAGAGAGAGAGGAGGAGTCATAGGCTGTATCACCAAGTATCTAAGCAAGAGAGAGAGGAGGAGTGAGTCATAGGCTGTATCACCAAGTATCTAAGCAAGAGAGAGAGAGAGGAGGAGTCATAGGCTGTATCACCAAGTATCTAAGCAAGAGAGAGAGAGGAGTAGTGAGTCATAGGCTGTATTACCAAGTATCTAAGCAAGAGAGAGAGGAGGAGTGAGTCATAGGCTGTATCCAAAGTATCCGGGCAAGACAAGAGAGGAGGAGAGAGTCATAGGCCGTATCACCAAGTATCTAAGCAAGAGAGAGAGGAGGAGTGAGTCATAGGCTGTATCACCAAGTATCTAAGCAAGAGAGAGAGGAGGAGTGAGTCATAGGCTGTATCACCAAGTATCTAAGCAAGGGAGAGAGGAGGAGTGAGTCATAGGCTGTATCACCAAGTATCTAAGCAAGAGAGAGAGGAGGAGTGAGTCATAGGCTGTAACACCAAGTATCTAAGCAAGAGAGAGAGGAGGAGTGAGTCATAGGCTGTATCACCAAGTATCTAAGCAACGGAGAGAGGAGGAGTGAGTCATAGGCTGTATCACCAAGTATCTAAGCAAGGGAGAGAGGAGGAGTGAGTCATAGGCTGTATCACCAAGTATCTAAGCAAAGGAGAGAGGAGGAGTGAGTCATAGGCTGTATCACCAAGTATCTAAGCAAGAGAGAGAGAGGAGGAGTGAGTCATAGGCTGTATCACCAAGTATCTAAGCAAGAGAGAGAGGAGGAGTGAGTCATAGGCTGTATCACCAAGTATCTAAGCAAGGGAGAGAGGAGGAGTGAGTCATAGGCTGTATCACCAAGTATCTAAGCAAGGGAGAGAGGAGGAGTGAGTCATAGGCTGTATCACCAAGTATCTAAGCAACGGAGAAAGGAGGAGTGAGTCATAGGCTGTATCACCAAGTATCTAAGCAACGGAGAAAGGAGGAGTGAGTCATAGGCTGTATCACCAAGTATCTAAGCAAGAGAGAGAGGAGGAGTGAGTCAAAGGCTGTATCACCAAGTATCTAAGCAACGGAGAAAGGAGGAGTGAGTCATAGGCTGTATCACCAAGTATCTAAGCAAGGGAGAGAGGAGGAGTGAGTCATAGGCTGTATCACCAAGTATCTAAGCAAGAGAGAGAGAGGAGTAGTGAGTCATAGGCTGTATCACCAAGTATCTAAGCAAGAGAGAGAGGAGGAGTGAGTCATAGGCTGTATCCAAAGTATCCGAGCAAGACAAGAGAGGACGAGTGAGTCAAAGACTGTATCACCAAGTATCTAAGCAAGAGAGAGAGGAGGAGTGAGTCATAGGCTGTATCACCAAGTATCTAAGCAAGAGAGAGAGGAGGAGTGAGTCATAGGCTGTATCACCAAGTATCTAAGCAACGGAGAGAGGAGGAGTGAGTCATAGGCTGTATCACCAAGTATCTAAGCAAGAGAGAGAGGAGGAGTGAGTCATAGGCTGTATCACCAAGTATCTAAGCAAGAGAGAGAGGAGGAGAGAGTCATAGGCTGTATCACCAAGTATCTAAGCAAGAGAGAGAGGAGGAGTGAGTCAAAGGCTGTATCACCAAGTATCTAAGCAAGAGAGAGAGAGGAGTAGTGAGTCATAGGCTGTATCACCAAGTATCTAAGCAACGGAGAGAGGAGGAGTGAGTCATAGGCTGTATCACCAAGTATCTAAGCAAGGGAGAGAGGAGGAGTGAGTCATAGGCTGTATCACCAAGTATCTAAGCAAGAGAGAGAGAGGAGTAGTGAGTCATAGGCTGTATCACCAAGTATCTAAGCAAGGGAGAGAGGAGTAGTGAGTCATAGGCTGTATCACCAAGTATCTAAGCAAGGGAGAGAGGAGGAGTGAGTCGTAGGCTGTATCACCAAGTATCTAAGCAAGGGAGAGAGGAGGAGTGAGTCATAGGCTGTATCACCAAGTATCTAAGCAAAGGAGAGAGGAGGAGAGAGTCATAGGCCGTATCACCAAGTATCTAAGCAAGAGAGAGAGGAGGAGTGAGTCAAAGGCTGTATCACCAAGTATCTAAGCAACGGAGAAAGGAGGAGTGAGTCATAGGCTGTATCACCAAGTATCTAAGCAAGGGAGAGAGGAGGAGTGAGTCATAGGCTGTATCACCAAGTATCTAAGCAAGGGAGAGAGGAGGAGTGAGTCATAGGCTGTATCACCAAGTATCTAAGCAACGGAGAGAGGAAGAGTGAGTCATAGGCTGTATCACCAAGTATCTAAGCAAGGGAGAGAGGAGGAGTGAGTCATAGGCTGTATCACCAAGTATCTAAGCAAGAGAGAGAGAGGAGTAGTGAGTCATAGGCTGTATCACCAAGTATCTAAGCAAGAGAGAGAGGAGGAGTGAGTCATAGGCTGTATCCAAAGTATCCGAGCAAGACAAGAGAGGACGAGTGAGTCACAGGCTGTATCACCAAGTATCTAAGCAAGAGAGAGAGGAGGAGTGAGTCATAGGCTGTATCACCAAGTATCTAAGCAAGAGAGAGAGGAAGAGTGAGTCATAGGCTGTATCACCAAGTATCTAAGCAAGGGAGAGAGGAGGAGTGAGTCATAGGCTGTATCACCAAGTATCTAAGCAAGGGAGAGAGGAGGAGTGAGTCATAGGCTGTATCACCAAGTATCTAAGCAACGGAGAGAGGAGGAGTGAGTCATAGGCTGTATCACCAAGTATCTAAGCAAGAGAGAGAGGAGGAGAGAGTCATAGGCTGTATCACCAAGTATCTAAGCAAGAGAGAGAGGAGGAGTGAGTCAAAGGCTGTATCACCAAGTATCTAAGCAAGAGAGAGAGAGGAGGTGTGAGTCATAGGCTGTATCACCAAGTATCTAAGCAAGAGAGAGAGGAAGAGTGAGTCATAGGCTGTATCACCAAGTATCTAAGCAAGGGAGAGAGGAGGAGTGAGTCATAGGCTGTATCACCAAGTATCTAAGCAAGGGAGAGAGGAGGAGGGAGTCATAGGCTGTATCACCAAGTATCTAAGCAACGGAGAGAGGAGGAGTGAGTCATAGGCTGTATCACCAAGTATCTAAGCAAGAGAGAGAGGAGGAGAGAGTCATAGGCTGTATCACCAAGTATCTAAGCAAGAGAGAGAGGAGGAGTGAGTCAAAGGCTGTATCACCAAGTATCTAAGCAACGGAGAGAGGAGGAGTGAGTCATAGGCTGTATCACCAAGTATCTAAGCAAGAGAGAGAGAGGAGTAGTGAATCATAGGCTGTATTACCAAGTATCTAAGCAAGAGAGAGAGGAGGAGTGAGTCATAGGCTGTATCACCAAGTATCTAAGCAAGAGAGAGAGGAGGAGTGAGTCATAGGCTGTATCACCAAGTATCTAAGCAAGAGAGAGAGGAGGAGTGAGTCATAGGCTGTATCACCAAGTATCTAAGCAAGAGAGAGAGGAGGAGTGAGTCATAGGCTGTATCCAAAGTATCCGAGCAAGACAAGAGAGGACGAGTGAGTCACAGGCTGTATCACCAAGTATCTAAGCAAGAGAGAGAGGAGGAGTGAGTCATAGGCTGTATCACCAAGTATCTAAGCAAGAGAGAGAGGAGGAGTGAGTCATAGGCTGTATCACCAAGTATCTAAGCAACGGAGAGAGGAGGAGTGAGTCATAGGCTGTATCACCAAGTATCTAAGCAAGAGAGAGAGGAGGAGTGAGTCATAGGCTGTATCACCAAGTATCTAAGCAACGGAGAGAGGAGGAGTGAGTCATAGGCTGTATCACCAAGTATCTAAGCAAGAGAGAGAGGAGGAGTGAGTCATAGGCTGTATCACCAAGTATCTAAGCAAGGGAGAGAGGAGGAGTGAGTCATAGGCTGTATCACCAAGTATCTAAGCAAGAGAGAGAGAGGAGTAGTGAATCATAGGCTGTATTACCAAGTATCTAAGCAAGAGAGAGAGGAGGAGTGAGTCATAGGCTGTATCACCAAGTATCTAAGCAAGAGAGAGAGGAGGAGTGAGTCATAGGCTGTATCACCAAGTATCTAAGCAAGGGAGAGAGGAGGAGTGAGTCATAGGCTGTATCCAAAGTATCTAAGCAACGGAGAGAGGAGGAGTGAGTCATAGGCTGTATCACCAAGTATCTAAGCAAGGGAGAGAGGAGGAGTGAGTCATAGGCTGTATCACCAAGTATCTAAGCAAGAGAGAGAGAGGAGTAGTGAATCATAGGCTGTATTACCAAGTATCTAAGCAAGAGAGAGAGGAGGAGTGAGTCATAGGCTGTATCACCAAGTATCTAAGCAAGAGAGAGAGGAGGAGTGAGTCATAGGCTGTATCACCAAGTATCTAAGCAAGAGAGAGAGGAGGGGTGAGTCATAGGCTGTATCCAAAGTATCCGAGCAAGACAAGAGAGGACGAGTGAGTCACAGCCTGTATCACCAAGTATCTAAGCAAGAGAGAGAGGAGGAGTGAGTCATAGGCTGTATCACCAAGTATCTAAGCAAGAGATAGAGGAGGAGTGAGTCATAGGCTGTATCACCAAGTATCTAAGCAAGAGAGAGAGGAGGAGTGAGTCATAGGCTGTATCACCAAGTATCTAAGCAACGGAGAGAGGAGGAGTGAGTCATAGGCTGTATCACCAAGTATCTAAGCAAGAGAGAGAGGAGGAGTGAGTCATAGGCTGTAACACCAAGTATCTAAGCAAGGGAGAGAGGAGGAGTGAGTCATAGGCTGTATCACCAAGTATCTAAGCAAAGGAGAGAGGAGGAGTGAGTCATAGGCTGTATCACCAAGTATCTAAGCAAGAGAGAGAGAGGAGGAGTGAGTCATAGGCTGTATCACCAAGTATCTAAGCAAGGGAGAGATGAGGAGTGAGTCATAGGCTGTATCACCAAGTATCTAAGCAAGAGAGAGAGAGGAGGAGTCAGTCATAGGCTGTATCACCAAGTATCTAAGCAACGGAGAGAGGAAGAGTGAGTCATAGGCTGTATCACCAAGTATCTAAGCAAGAGAGAGAGGAGGAGTGAGTCATAGGCTGTATCACCAAGTATGTAAGCAAGAGATAGAGGAGGAGTGAGTCATAGGCTGTATCACCAAGTATCTAAGCAAGAGAGAGAGAGGAGGAGTGAGTCATAGGCTGTAACACCAAGTACCTAAGCAAGGGAGAGAGGAGGAGTGAGTCATAGGCTGTATCACCAAGTATCTAAGCAAGGGAGAGAGGAGGAGTGAGTCATAGGCTGTATCACCAAGTATCTAAGCAAGAGAGAGAGGAAGAGTGAGTCATAGGCTGTATCACCAAGTATCTAAGCAAGAGAGAGAGAGGAGGAGTGAGTCATAGGCTGTAACACCAAGTATCTAAGCAAGGGAGAGAGGAGGAGTGAGGAGAGAGGAGGAGTGAGTCATAGGCTGTATCACCAAGTATCTAAGCAAGGGAGAGAGGAGGAGTGAGTCATAGGCTGTATCACCAAGTATCTAAGCAAGAGAGAGAGAGGAGGGGTGAGTCATAGGGTATCACCAAGTATCTAAGCAAGAGAGAGAGGAGGAGTGAGTCATAGGCTGTATCACCAAGTATCTAAGCAAGAGAGAGAGTAGGAGTGAGTCATAGGCGGTATCACCAAGTATCCGAGCAAGACAAGAGAGGACGAGTGAGTCACAGGCTGTATCACCAAGTATCTAAGCAAGAGAGAGAGAGGAGGAGTGAGTCATAGGCTGTATCACCAAGTATCTAAGCAACGGAGAGAGAAGGAGTGAGTCATAGGCTGTATCACCAAGTATCTAAGCAAGAGAGAGAGGAGGAGTGAGTCATAGGCTGTATCCATAGTATCTAAGCAACGGAGAGAGGAGTAGTGAGTCATAGGCTGTATCACCAAGTATCTAAGCAAGAGAGAGAGGAGGAGTAAGTCATAGGCTGTATCACCAAGTATCTAAGCAAGAGAGAGAGGAGGAGTGAGTCATAGGCTGTATCCAAAGTATCTAAGCAAGAGAGAGAGGAGGAGTAAGTCATAGGCTGTATCACCAAGTATCTAAGCAAGAGAGAGAGTAGGAGTGAGTCATAGGCGGTATCACCAAGTATCCGAGCAAGACAAGAGAGGACGAGTGAGTCACAGGCTGTATCACCAAGTATCTAAGCAAGAGAGAGAGAGGAGGAGTGAGTCATAGGCTGTACCACCAAGTATCTAAGCAACGGAGAGAGAAGGAGTGAGTCATAGGCTGTATCACCAAGTATCTAAGCAAGAGAGAGAGGAAGAGTGAGTCATAGGCTGTATCACCAAGTATCTAAGCAACGGAGAGAGGAGGAGTGAGTCATAGGCTGTATCACCAAGTATCTAAGCAAGAGAGAGAGGAAGAGTGAGTCATAGGCTGTATCACCAAGTATCTAAACAAGGGAGAGAGGAGGAGTGAGTCATAGGCTGTATCCAAAGTATCCGAGCAAGACAAGAGAGGACGAGTGAGTCACAGGCTGTATCACCAAGTATCCCCCAAGCAAGACAAGAAAGAAAGGACCAGCATGCTACACACCAGGCATCACTATATACTGAGCCTGCTACACACCGGGCATCACTATATACTGAGCCTGCTACACACCGGGCATCACTATATACAGAGCCTGCTACACACCGGACATCACTATATACAGAGCCTGCTACACACCGGGCATCACTATATACAGAGCCTGCTACACACCGGGCATCGCTATATACTGAGCCTGCTACACACCGGGCATCACTATATACTGAGCCTGCTACACACCGGGCATCACTATATACTGAGCCTGCTACACACCGGACATCACTATATACTGAGCCTGCTACACACCGGACATCACTATATACAGAGCCTGCTACACACCGGACATCCCTATATACTGAGCCTGCTACACACCGGACATCACTATATACAGAGCCTGCTACACACCGGACATCACTATATACAGAGCCTGCTACACACCGGGCATCACTATATATTGAGCCTGCTACACACCGGACATCACTATATATTGAGCCTGCTACACACCGGACATCACTATATACAGAGCCTGCTACACACCGGGCATCACTATATACTGAGCCTGCTACACACCGGGCATCACTATATACAGAGCCTGCTACACACCGGGCATCACTATATACTGAGCCTGCTACACACCGGACATCACTATATACTGAGCCTGCTACACACCGGGCATCACTATATACTGAGCCTGCTACACACCGGACATCACTATATACAGAGCCTGCTACACACCGGACATCACTATATACTGAGCCTGCTACACACCGGGCATCACTATATACTGAGCCTGCTACACACCGGGCATCACTATATACAGAGCCTGCTACACACCGGACATCACTATATACTGAGCCTGCTACACACCGGACATCACTATATACTGAGCCTGCTACACACCGGACATCACTATATACAGAGCCTGCTACACACCGGACATCCCTATATACTGAGCCTGCTACACACCGGACATCACTATATACAGAGCCTGCTACACACCGGACATCACTATATACAGAGCCTGCTACACACCGGGCATCACTATATATTGAGCCTGCTACACACCGGACATCACTATATATTGAGCCTGCTACACACCGGACATCACTATATACAGAGCCTGCTACACACCGGGCATCACTATATACTGAGCCTGCTACACACCGGGCATCACTATATACAGAGCCTGCTACACACCGGGCATCACTATATACTGAGCCTGCTACACACCGGACATCACTATATACTGAGCCTGCTACACACCGGGCATCACTATATACTGAGCCTGCTACACACCGGACATCACTATATACAGAGCCTGCTACACACCGGGCATCACTATATACTGAGCCTGCTACACACCGGGCATCGCTATATACTGAGCCTGCTACACACCGGGCATCACTATATACTGAGCCTGCTACACACCGGGCATCACTATATACTGAGCCTGCTACACACCGGGCATCACTATATACTGAGCCTGCTACACACCGGACATCACTATATACTGAGCCTGCTACACACCTGGTATCACTATATACTGAGCCTGCTACACACCGGGCATCGCTATATACCCAGCCCGCCTGCTATATGCCGAGCCTGCTACACACCGGGCATCACTATATACTGAGCCTGCTACACACCGGACATCACTATATACTGAGCCTGCTACACACCTGGCATCACTATATACTGAGCCTGCTACACACCGGGCATCGCTATATACCGAGCCTGCTACACACCGGGCATCGCTATATACTGAGCCTGCTACACACCGGGCATCGCTATATACTGAGCCTGCTACACACCGGACATCACTATATACAGAGCCTGCTACACACCGGACATCACTATATACTGAGCCTGCTACACACCGGGCATCACTATATACTGAGCCTGCTACACACCGGACATCACTATATACAGAGCCTGCTACACACCTGGCATCACTATATACTGAGCCTGCTACACACCGGACATCACTATATACTGAGCCTGCTACACACCTGGCATCACTATATACTGAGCCTGCTACACACTGGGCATCCCTATATACTGAGCCTGCTACACACCGGGCATCGCTATATACTGAGCCTGCTACACACCTGGCATCACTATATACTGAGCCTGCTACACACCGGACATCACTATATACTGAGCCTGCTACACACCTGGCATCACTATATACTGAGCCTGCTACACACCGGACATCACTATATACAGAGCCTGCTACACACCTGGCATCACTATATACTGAGCCTGCTACACACTGGGCATCCCTATATACTGAGCCTGCTACACACCGGGCATCGCTATATACTGAGCCTGCTACACACCTGGCATCACTATATACTGAGCCTGCTACACACCGGACATCACTATATACTGAGCCTGCTACACACCGGGCATCGCTATATACCGAGCCTGCTCCACACCGGGGAACACTATATACTGAGCCTGCTCCACACCGGGCATCGCTATATACCGAGCCTGCTACACACCGGGCATCACTATATACTGAGCCTGCTACACATCGGCCATCGCTATATACTGAGCCTGCTATACACCAGGCATCGCTATATACTGAGCCTGCTACACACCGGCCATCGCTATATACTGAGCCTGCTACACACCAAGCATCACTATATACTGAGCCTGCTACACACCGGGCATCGCTATATACTGAGCCTGCTACACACCGGGCATCACTATATACTGAGCCTGCTACACACCGGACATCACTATATACTGAGCCTGCTACACATCGGCCATCGCTATATACTGAGCCTGCTATACACCAGGCATCGCTATATACTGAGCCTGCTACACACCGGCCATCGCTATATACTGAGCCTGCTACACACCAAGCATCACTATATACTGAGCCTGCTACACACCGGGCATCGCTATATACTGAGCCTGCTACACACCGGGCATCGCTATATACTGAGCCTGCTACACACCGGACATCACTATATACTGAGCCTGCTACACACCGGGCATCACTATATACTGAGCCTGCTACACACCGGGCATCGCTATATACTGAGCCTGCTACACACTGGGCATCCCTATATACTGAGCCTGCTACACACCGGGCATCACTATATACTGAGCCTGCTACACACCGGGCATCACTATATACTGAGCCTGCTACACACCAGACATCACTATATACAGAGCCTGCTACACACCGGACATCACTATATACTGAGCCTGCTACACACCGGACATCACTATATACAGAGCCTGCTACACACCTGGCATCACTATATACTGAGCCTGCTACACACCTGGCATCGCTATGTACTGAGCCTGCTACACACCGGGCATCGCTATATACTGAGCCTGCTACACACCGGGCATCGCTATATACCGAGCCTGCTACACACCGGGCATCGCTATATACCGAGCCTGCTACACACCGGGCATCGCTATATACTGAGCCTGCTACACACCGGGCATCGCTATATACCAAGCCTGCTACACACCGGGTATCACTATATACTGAGCCTGCTACACACCGGGCATCGCTATATACTGAGCCTGCTACACACCGGGCATCGCTATATACTGAGCCTGCTACACACCGGGCATCACTATATACTGAGCCTGCTACACACCGGGCATCACTATATACTGAGCCTGCTACACACCGGGCATCACTATATACTGAGCCTGCTACACACCGGGCATCACTATATACTGAGCCTGCTACACACCGGGCATCACTATATACTGAGCCTGCCACACACCGGACATCACTATATACAGAGCCTGCTACACACCGGGCATCACTATATACTGAGCCTGCTACACACCTGGCATCGCTATGTACTGAGCCTGCTACACACCGGGCATCGCTATATACTGAGCCTGCTACACACCGGGCATCGCTATATACCGAGCCTGCTACACACCGGACATCACTATATACTGAGCCTGCTACACACCGGGCATCGCTATATACTGAGCCTGCTACACACTGGGTATCGCTATATACTGAGCCTGCTACACACCGGGCATCGCTATATACCCAGCCCGCCTGCTATATATTTAGGGCCCCTATTATCTCATGGCTTTTCTACGATCTTTCAAGATTCATCTGACATCATGAACCGCAGCTGAACAGGAAACCAAGGAGAAGAGCCGAGAATCCTCCAATTAAATATTTAGCAGCGATGAAGCATTTAATATCTCACTTCCGAGCTGGAAGAAACCGCACGGATTAAGTGCAGGGACCTAAAGATGTCAATAGGAATTGTCTCTGATACAAAAAAACCTGAATTAAACAGAACGGATTTAATGTCCAACGTCAGAACCATCGCCCTGATGAGTCTAAAGAGAAAGATTCTGACATTGCCGTCTAATGTACACAGCTCCTATGTGAAGCAATGTGTCTCCATGGTGACAGACTAAAGAACCTGTGTAGTCTGATTCTGCTCCTGAGCTTTTGTAAGAAGAAATACAACAATGGAGAACGGAATCGGACTCCTTTGTAGTCTGTTACCATGGAGACATAAGGGAATAAAAAATTTAAAATTTTTTTATTTTAGTTGAGTTCAGGAGAGGCGGAGCCTATAAGGTTTAACCATATAAACAAATGGCTCTCTGCTGCTTCTGACTGGAGAATGGGAGGGGGCACGGATGTCTGACATTTCATGGGAATCCATTTATATTATTGAGGGGTTCTCTACAGTCACAATGGTAACATCGTATTACAGCTGCCATATAAGTCTATGGAGGAGGAGGGGGCTGGAAGACCATAAATCACAGGCTGCTGGGGTTAATAGTAAGTTTCTATCTCACCCCAAGTGCTTTGATCACATGACTACAGAGGGAATTACACCTGGAGGCTGCCGAGGGGAAAACTACTACACAGGTCAGATGTGTGTATGATACAGTTTATAGACTATTTCCTTCTATAGCACGAGGTCACTCACAGGGCGGTTGTGTGTCCCTACCATCCGCAGCGTAAATGTGGCGACCTCATGTGTGCCGAAGGGGAAGCAGAGCAGTCTACGTAATGAACTTCATCCACATTGATGGATACTGAAAGATCTAGAGGGAGGAGTGAGAAGGGAAGTGTCTAAATGAAAGATGATTGCAGCTCTGGAGAACAAACTTCTGCACCAACAAGAGCCCAAGTCTAACATGGTAACGCAAGATCAGAGCGCGGGAGCTCACGAAGCCGACGAGGACGACTCTAGAGAGGACCACAGGATCCTAATAGCTACAGAAGATCATGAAACGTGTCTGGAGGATGAAGAGGATGTGCACGTGTCTGTACACTGCTCCAAACTAAATTCATTATCTAGGTAGGAAGAACGTAGAGGGTAAGAGGCAAAGATCCTTCACCGAAGAATCCAAAACCAGAAGCCAAGACTTCTAGAAGGAAGCTCCACCATGTACTGGATGGGAAGATCCGGGGATAGGAGGAGGACCACATGGATGGGGACTAGAGGTATGTATGACCGTGGTCAAGAAGGGCACAGGCCGGGATTTGGGCCTTGTTTTTAGGAGATCCCCCTGCGCTTTACTCTAATGACTTCACAACATCCAGTCCAGAGACTTCCATCTGCACACAGCTGTGTTGGGGTCCTTCAAGCATGAGAATGGTTAGCAAGCGTGAGGACATTGGGGCTCATTTACTTACCCGGTCCAGTCATGATCCCACGGTGCGTTCTCCGACGCTGATTGGGGTCTGCCAGAATTCACTAAGGTCCAAGTCCGTCGGGTTGTCCGATGTCCATGCCCCCCAATTTCTGTCGCGTGAAAGCCGGGGCCGATCCGATCGCGTCCACCAAAATCCCGGGGGAATTCGGCACATATCGGAAATATTCGGGAAACCCGACGAAAGTGCGTGATTCGGACCCTTAGTAAATGACCCCCATTGTTCTGAGGTCTCCTTTGTGACGCGTTTCAAACTGTAGATCTTTTTCAATCAAGGTGGACCCAAGAGCCGCGCCCTTACCGTAGCCCAACCAGAGACTCCCATTTTTAGGTAGTTGTTTCGGGGGTTCCTGCTCCATGAATATGATGGGAACACGACCTGTCGGTGTCCTATGAGTTACGGTCCAGGTGCGAGCGCTGTCAGTGTACTCAGCGGTAATGAATAGAATATACCGCCCACTGTCATACGTGCAGCCGCCTCTAATGAAGTGGGAGCACAAAATGCCACGGAGAGGCCTCGAAAGATTGAACAGATAAAGTAGAGATTGATGGCGAGAACAATTACGAGAGAGCGAGCGCGCCCTGTGTCTGTCTGTCACGCTCCACCGCCTCCTGCTGCTGGCAGCCAACGCCAACCCTACGGGAGCCTGACGTGTCCCGACTCAGAGCCGGCTCTTTATCATGTCAGGGAGAATCTATCTCCTATATAAACACAGTATACAGACGGGGAGGCATTTATATGGATACACCAAAATAAAATGGGAATGGTTGGTGACATCAACTTCCTGTTTGTGGCACATTAGCATATGGGAGGGGGAAACTCTTCAAGATGGGGATTGACCATGGCGGCCATTTTGGATCCAACTTGGAAAGAGGGTCGTGTAACACATCAAACTTTATTGAGACTTTCGCAAGATAAACAATGGTGTGCATATTTTTTTTTACATAACTTTATTACTTCATTATTTATTTAAGTTTAAGACCACTTATAAAATGTGTTCAAAGTACGGCCCATTGTGTTGTATAGTCGGTACTTCTCCCAGTCCTGACACACTGATAGCATTGGAATGATAACATTGTTTTCTTGTGAAATTCTCAATAAGTTTGATGTGTTACATGACCCTTGTCCCAGTTGTATCCAAAATGGCCGACTTCAAAATGGCCGCCATGGTCAACACTAGAGATGAGCGAACATACTCGTCCGAGCTTGATGCTCGTTCGAGCATTAGCGTACTCGAAACTGCTCGTTGCTCGGACGAATACTTTTCCCGCTCGAGAAAATGGCAGCTCCCGCCGTTTTGCTTTTTGGCGGCCAGAAACAGAGCCAATCACAAGCCAGGAGACTCTGCACTCCACCCAGCATGACGTGGTACCCTTACACGTCGATAGCAGTGGTTGGCTGGCCAGATCAGGTGACCCTGGGATAGACTAGCCGCTGCCCGCGCTGCTCGGATCATTCTGTGTCTGGATGCCGCTAGGGAGAGAGCTGCTGCTGGTCAGGGAAAGCGTTAGGCTGTTCTATTAGCTTACTGTTAGGCAGGAGTGATTCTACAAGAACCCAACAGCCCTTCTTAGGGCTACAATAACGTTATACTTTTTTTTTTTTTGTTTGCTTGTGGCTGGGCTTGCTGGCACTAGTAGTGCAGCTAGTACCATTTTGTGAGGAATTAGCAGGGGGACTTGCTACCGTTGTGTTTAGCTCTTAGTGACACACATATCCACCCCAAAGGAGAATCCAAACGGCTTACTTACGCCTACAATAGCGTTATATGTATTTGATTTCTGGTTGATCTGCTGGTGGCTGTCCTTGCTGCAGTGCATCTACTACCATATTGTGAGGAATTTGGAGTGAGACTTGCGACCGCTGTGTTTAGCGCTTAGTGACGCACATATCCATCACAAAGACCGAAGTGGGAAAATTTATTAGGGGTTGGATTTCAATTAGGCACAGTCTGCCTTTTCCTTTTTATTTTCCTTTTATTTTTTCATAACTCAGCGTCATCTCATCTGGCATAGTAGTGTGCTTTCATACTTGGCTAGAAAATAGCCATAGCAATAGGATAGCATTGTTTGGTTTTAAAAACTAAAAAACACAAAAAAAAACTAAAAAACACAAAAAAACACAAAAAACAGTTAAAAAAAAAATTAAAGTTATATAACTTTCATTTTCAAAATGTTTAACCCGAGGGCTAGGGGTAGAGGACGAGGGCGGGGACGTGGGCGTCCAACTACTGCAGGGGTCAGAGGCCGTGGTCCTGGGCGGGGTGAGACACCACCTGCTGATGAGGGAGCAGGGGAACGCCGCAGAGCTACACTCCCTAGGTTCATGTCTGAAGTTACTGGGACTCGTGGTAGAGCACTGTTGAGGCCAGAACAGTGCGAACAGGTGATGTCGTGGATTGCCGACAATGCTTCTAGCCATTTGTCCACCAGTCAGTCTTCCACGCAGTCCACCCATGTCACCGAAATCGGCACTCCTCCAGCTCCTGCACCTCAGCCTCCTCCCCCCCAGTCTGCCCCCTCCCAGGAAAATTTGGCATTTGAACCGGCATACTCTGAGGAACTGTTTTCTGGACCCTTCCCACAGTCACAAACCACTTGTCCGGTTGCTGCTGAGCAATTTTCCGATGCCCAGGTTTTCCACCAGTCGCAGTCTGTGGGTGATGATGACCTTCTTGACGTAGTGGAAGAAGTGTGTAAAGAGGTGTCCGACGATGAGGAGACACGGTTGTCAGACAGTGGTGAAGTTGTTGTCAGGGCAGGAAGTCCGAGGGGGGAGCAGACTGAGGGATCGGAGGATGATGAGGTGACAGACCCAAGCTGGGTTGAGAGGCCGGGTGAACACAGTGCTTCTGAGACGGAGGAGAGTCCTATAGCAGAACAGGTTGGAAGAGGCAGTGGTGGGGCCAGACGGAGAGGCAGGGCCAGAGCAGGTGCATCAGCGCCAAATGTGTCACGTAGTGAAGCTCCCGTGGCGAGGGCTCCCGCGGCGAGGGCTAGGTTTTCAGAAGTCTGGAGGTTCTTTAAGGAAACACCGGATGACCGACGGACTGTGGTGTGCAACGTTTGCCAAACCAGGATCAGCAGGGGTTCCACCACTACTAGCTTAACTACCACCAGTATGCGCAGGCATATGAATGCTAAACACCCGAATCAGTGGCACCAAGCCCGTTCACCTCCGGCCGTGCACACCACTGCTCCTTCCCCTGTGTCAGCTGATAGTCAGCCCCCTGCCCAGGACCCTGGCACAAAAACCCCATCGTCGCCTCCACGATCCTCCACAGCATCCACCAGCGTTCAGCTCTCCATACCCCAGACGCTGGAGCGGAAAAGAAAATATAGTGCAACCCACCCGCACGCCCAAGCCCTTAATGTCCACATCTCCAGATTGCTTAGCCTGGAGATGCTGCCCTATAGGCTAGTAGAGACCGAGGCCTTTCGCAACCTCATGGCGGCGGCCGCCCCTCGGTATTCGGTCCCCAGCCGCCACTACTTTTCCCGATGTGCCGTCCCAGCCCTGCACCAGCACGTGTCAGACAACATCATCCGTGCCCTGACCAACGCCGTTTCTGACAAGGTCCACCTGACCACGGACACGTGGACGAGAGCTGCCGGGCAGGGCCACTATATATCGCTGACGGCACATTGGGTTAACTTGGTGGAGGCTGGGACCGAGTCTGACCCTGGGGCTGGTCATATACTGCCGACGCCGAGGATTGCGGGGCCTACCTCGGTCCAGGTCTCAAAGGCCTACTATGCCTCCTCCTTCTCCCACCCCTCCTCCACCTCCTCCTCCGAACTACCATCCGTGGGCATGGCGCCATCAGTCGCTAGCTCTAGGCACAGCAGCAGTGCCGTCGCTAAGCGACAGCAGGCGGTGCTCAAACTGCTGAGCCTAGGCGATAAAAGGCACACCGCCCAAGAGCTATTACAGGGCATCACGGTGCAGACTGATCTGTGGCTGGCACCGCTGAACCTGAAGCCAGGCATGGTTGTGTGTGACAACGGCCGTAACCTGGTGGCGGCTCTGCAACTCGGCAGACTGACACATGTGCCATGCCTGGCCCATGTGTTAAATCTCATAGTTCAGCGTTTCCTCAAGACATACCCCAATCTGTCTGATTTGCTCACGAAGGTGCGCCGCATCTGTGCGCATTTCAGGAAGTCCAGCACAGATGCTGCCACTCTCAGGGTAGCGCAGCGCCGCCTCCAACTGCCCGCTCACCGACTGTTGTGCGACGTGCCCACGAGGTGGAATTCAACACTAACCATGTTATCCAGAGTTTACCAGCAGCGCAGAGCGATTGTAGACTGCCAGATGTCAACTTCCACCAGAAGTGGTAGTCAGGTCAGTCAGCTTCCTCAAGTCTACAATGAGGAGTGGACGTGGATGTCTGATATCTGTCAGGTGCTGAGTAACTTTGAGGAGTCAACACAGATGGTCAGTGGCGATGCCGCCATCATCAGCCTCACCATCCCGCTGCTTGGCCTGTTGAAAAACTCTCTGATCAGCATGAAGTCGGAAGCTTTGCGCTCGTCACAAGAGACGGGGGAAGAAGATTCCCTTGTTGATAGCCAAAGCACCCTCAGGTCTGTTTCTCAGCGCATATCGGAGGAGGTGGAGGTGGAGGAGGATGAGGAGGAAGAGGAGGAGAATGTTGGCGAGACACAAGAGGGGACCATTGCTCAGACCTTCACTGTTCAGCGTGTATAGGCAGAAGAAGAGGAGTTGGAGGAGTTGGAGGAGGAGGAAATGGACAGTCAGGCCAGTGAGGGGAGTGAATTCTTGCGCGTTGGGACTCTGGCGCATATGGCAGATTTCATGCTAGGCTGCTATCCCGTGACCCTCGCGTTCAAAGAATTTATTCCATCTCCGATTACTGGGTATTCACTCTCCTGGACCCACGGTACAAGCAAAATCTTTCCACTCTCATCCCTGGAGAGGAAAGGAGTGTGAGAATGCATGAATACCAGCAGGCCCTGGTGCACAAGCTGAAACAGTATTTCCCTTCTGACAGCGCTAGCGGCAGAGTGCGTAGTTCTGCGGGACAAGTAGCGAGGGAGAGTAGGCGAGCAGGCAGCTTGTCCAGCACTGGCAAGGGTACGCTTTACAAGGCTTTTGCCAGCTTTATGTCACCCCAGCAAGACACTGTCACCTGTCCCCAGTCTCGGCAGAGTAGGGCTGATCTTTACAGAAAGATGGTGAGGGAGTACGTAGCTGACCATACCATCGTCCTAAATGATCACACAGCTCCCTACAACTACTGGGTTTCAAAGCTGGACATGTGGCACGAACTGGCGCTGTACGCCTTGGAGGTTCTTGCCTGCCCTGCTGCTAGCGTCTTGTCCGAGCGGGTTTTCAGTGCAGCTGGTGGCATCATCACCGATAAGCGTACACGCCTGTTGACTGACAGCGCTGACAGGCTGACGCTTATTAAGATGAATAAAGCCTGGATTTCTCATAATTTCCAATCTCCACCAGGTGAAGGAAGCTCAACCTGAATAATTTATCCACTCCTCCTCCTCATTTTCCTCCTTCTCCTCCTCTTTGTACACTAAAGCAGAGGAAACTGGCTATTTTTTGACAGGGCCCACTGGCTCTAGCTATAGTACTTTATGCATGTAATTTTTCTGGAGGGCCACCTACCCGGTCCTCTGTTTTAAACAATTTTTGGGAGTGCCACATACAGGCACTCAATCTATTCAATTTTTCTGGAGGGCCACCTACCTGCTCCTCTGGTTTGAAAACTTTTTTGGACTGCCACATACAGGCACTCAATCTATTAAATTTTTCTGGAGGGCCACCTACCTGCTCCTCTGGTTTGAAAACTTTTTTGGACTGCCACATACAGGCACTCAATCTATTCAATTTTTCTGGAGGGCCACCTACCTGCTCCTCTGGTTTGAAAACTTTTTTGGACTGCCACATACAGGCACTCAATCTATTCATTTTTTTCTGGAGGGCCACCTACCTGCTCCTCTGGTTTGAAAACTTTTTTGGACTGCCACATACAGGCACTCAATCTATTCAATTTTTCTGGAGGGCCACCTACCTGCTCCTCTGGTTTGAAAACTTTTTTGGACTGCCACATACAGGCACTATCCAAATTAAATTGTCTCCATAGCAGCCTCCACACGTTGTCTCCATTGCTACCTCCAAAAGTCGTCCATATAGCTGCCTCCATACATTGTCCCTTTATCAAACGAGGTGTGTCAGGCAGAAATTTGGGTTGTTTTCATGGATTCCACATCAAAGTTGTTAACTTTGTCGCCACCCTGCTGTGTTATCCACAAAATATACTGGCAAACTTTTATGATTTACCGATATTATTTCAGCGCTTCTTGCGCATCTGTTTACATTCCCCTCACCCGCCATATCCCAAACTTATAAGAACGCTACTACACTTGATCTTATACAAAAGGTTCTTAGAAGTGCTGTTTGGGGAGTAGCCTAGAGACAGGGGCTTGGATTGGCGAAAGCTCGCCTGGCAGCGGAGTGCCAGCTCCATGCCAAGATCCAACTAACATAGTTTTAACTGCAGCACCTTTAATCTACTACTAGTTCACTGCCTCCATACATGGTCCCCTTATCAAACGAGCTGTGTCAGGCAGAATTTTGGGTTGTTTTCATGGCTTCCATGTTAACTTTGTCGCCACCCTGCTGTGTAATCCACAAAATATACTGGCAAACTTTTATCATGTACCGATATTATTTGAGCGCTTCTTGCTCACCTCCTTTGGTTCCTCTCTGCCACCCATTGGTTTGAAGCCTGAGTCCATTTAGGGTATGTCGCCATGCCACTCTCTAGCCTGCTGCCGCTGCCTCTGCATGCCGTCCCCTATAGTGTCAGGGTTAGAGATGAGCGAACACTAAAATGCTCGGGTACTCGTTATTCGAGACGAACTTTTCCCGATGCTCGAGTGCTCGTCTCGAATAACGAACCCCATTGAAGTCAATGGGAGACTCGAGCATTTTTCAAGGGGACCAAGGCTCTGCACAGGGAAGCTTGGCCAAGCACCTGGGAACCTCAGAAAAGGATGGAAACACCACGGAAATGGACAGGAAACAGCAGGGGCAGCATGCATGGATGCCTCTGAGGCTGTCTATTCCCTAAGAAGAATGGCTTGACCATTAAATATTCTTTTACCTCGTGTTACCCCATCATCTTCATAAACCGTAAGCTCTGGCGAGCAGGGACCTCACTCCTGTTGTTCCATACAAATGTTGTGCTCTGTTACATTACATTTGTATTTGTTTCCTATGATTTGTAAAGCGCTGCAGAATATGATGACGCTATATAAATAAAGATTATTATTATTATGGAGGCAGTGAACTAGTAGTAGATTAAAGGTGCTGCAACTATGTTAGTTGGATCTTGTGATGGAGCTGGCGCTCTGCAGCCAGGCGAGCTTTCGCCAATCCAAGCCCCTGTCTCTAGGCTACTCCCCAAACAGCACTTCTAAGAACCTTTTGTATAAGATCAAGTGTAGTAGCGTTCTTATAAGTTTAGGATATGCCGGGTGAGGGGAATGTAAACAGATGCGCAAGAAGCGCTGAAATAATATCCCTAAATGGTAAAAGTTTGCCAGTATATTTTGTGGATAACACAGCAGGGTGGCGACAAAGTTAACAACTTTGATGTGGAATCCATGAAAACAACCCAAATTTCTGCCTGACACACCTCGTTTGATAAAGGGACGATGTATGGAGGCAGCTATATGGACGACTTTTGGAGGTAGCAATGGAGACAACGTGTGGAGGCTGCTATGGAGACAATTTAATTTGGATAGTGCCTGTATGTGGCAGTCCCAAACATTTTTCAAACCAGAGGAGCAGGTAGGTGGCCCTCCAGTAAAATGGAATAGATTGAGTGCCTGTATGTGGCAGTCCCAAAAATTCTTCAAACCAGAGGAGCAGGTAGGTGGCCCTGCAGTAAAATGGAATAGATTGAGTGCCTGTATGTGGCAGTCCCAAAAATGTTTCAAACCAGAGGAGCAGGTAGGTGGCCCTCCAGTAAAATGGAATAGATTGAGTGCCTGTATGTGGCAGTCCCAAAAATTCTTCAAACCAGAGGAGCAGGTAGGTGGCCCTCCAGTAAAATGGAATAGATTGAGTGCCTGTATGTGGCAGTCCCAAAAATTCTTCAAACCAGAGGAGCAGGTAGGTGGCCCTGCAGTAAAATGGAATAGATTGAGTGCCTGTATGTGGCAGTCCCAAAAATGTTTCAAACCAGAGGAGCAGGTAGGTGGCCCTCCAGTAAAATGGAATAGATTGAGTGCCTGTATGTGGCAGTCCCAAAAATTGTTCAAACCAGAGGAGCAGGTAGGTGGCCCTGCAGTAAAATGGAATAGATTGAGTGCCTGTATGTGGCAGTCCCAAAAATTGTTCAAACCAGAGGAGCAGGTAGGTGGCCCTGCAGTAAAATGGAATAGATTGAGTGCCTGTATGTGGCAGTCCCAAAAATGTTTCAAACCAGAGGAGCAGGTAGGTGGCCCTCCAGTAAAATGGAATAGATTGAGTGCCTGTATGTGGCAGTCCCAAAAATTTTTTCAAACAGAGGACCGGGTAGGTGGCCCTCCAGAAAAATTAAATGCATGAAGTACTATAGCAAGAGCCAGTGGGCCCTGTCAAAAAATAGCCATTTTCCTCTGCTTTACTGTACAAAGAGGAGGAGAAGGAGGAAAATGAGGAGGAGGAGGAGTGGATCAATTATTCAGGTTGAGCTTCCTTCACCTGGTGGAGATTGGAAATTCTGAGAAATCCAGCCTTTATTCATCTTAATAAGCGTCAGCCTGTCAGCGCTGTCAGTCGACAAGCGTGTACGCTTATCGGTGATGATGCCACCAGCTGCACTGAAAACCCGCTCGGACAAGACGCTAGCGGCAGGGCAGGCAAGAACCTCCAAGGCGTACAGCGCCAGTTCGTGCCACATGTCCAGCTTTGAAACCCAGTAGTTGTAGGGAGCTGTGTGATCATTTAGGACGATGGTATGGTCAGCTACGTACTCCCTCACCATCTTTCTGTAAAGATCAGCCCTACTCTGCCGAGACTGGGGACAGGTGACAGTGTCTTGCTGGGGTGACATAAAGCTGGCAAAAGCCTTGTAAAGCGTACCCTTGCCAGTGCTGGACAAGCTGCCTGCTCGCCTACTCTCCCTCGCTACTTGTCCCGCAGAACTACGCACTCTGCCGCTAGCGCTGTCAGAAGGGAAATACTGTTTCAGCTTGTGCACCAGGGCCTGCTGGTATTCATGCATTCTCACACTCCTTTCCTCTGCAGGGATGAGAGTGGGAAGATTTTGCTTGTACCGTGGGTCCAGGAGAGTGAACACCCAGTAATCGGTGCTGGAATAAATTCTTTGAACGCGAGGGTCACGGGATAGGCAGCCTAGCATGAAATCTGCCATATGCGCCAGAGTCCCAACGCGTAAGAATTCACTCCCCTCACTGGCCTGACTGTCCATTTCCTCCTCCTCCAACTCCTCCAACTCCTCTTCTTCTGCCCATACACGCTGAACAGTGAAGGACTCAACAATGGTCCCCTCTTGTGTCTCGCCAACATTCTCCTCCTCTTCCTCCTCATCCTCCTCCACCTCCACCTCCTCCGATATGCGCTGAGAAACAGACCTCAGGGTGCTTTGGCTATCAACAAGGGAATATTCTTCCCCCGTCTCTTGTGACGAGCGCAAAGCTTCCGACTTCATGCTGACCAGAGAGTTTTTCAACAGGCCAAGCAGCGGGATGGTGAGGCTGATGATGGCGGCATCGCCACTGACCATCTGTGTTGACTCCTCAAAGTTACTCAGCACCTGACAGATATCAGACATCCACGTCCACTCCTCATTGTAGACTTGAGGAAGCTGACTGACCTGACTACCAGTTCTGGTGGAAGTTGACATCTGGCAGTCTACAATCGCTCTGCGCTGCTGGTAAACTCTGGATAACATGGTCAGTGTTGAATTCCACCTCGTGGGCACGTCGCACAACAGTCGGTGAGCGGGCAGTTGGAGGCGGCGCTGCGCTGCCCTGAGAGTGGCAGCATCTGGGCTGGACTTCCTGAAATGCGCACAGATGCGGCGCACCTTCGTGAGCAAATCAGACAGATTGGGGTATGTCTTGAGGAAACGCTGCACTATCAGATTTAACACATGGGCCAGGCATGGCACATGTGTCAGTCTGCCGAGTTGCAGAGCCGCCACCAGGTTACGGCCGTTGTCACACACAACCATTCCCGGCTTGAGGTTCAGCGGTGCCAGCCACAGATCAGTCTGCGCCGTGATGCCCTGTAATAGCTCTTGGGCGGTGTGCCTTTTGTCGCCTAGGCTCAGCAGTTTGAGCACCGCCTGCTGTCGCTTAGCGACGGCACTGCTGCTGTGCCTAGAGCTACCGACTGATGGCGCCGTGCCCACGGATGGTAGTTCGGAGGAGGAGGTGGAGGAGGGGTGGGAGGAGGAGGAGGCATAGTAGGCCTGAAACACCTGGACCGAGGTAGGCCCCGCAATCCTCGGCGTCGGCAGTATATGAGCAGCCCCAGGGTCAGACTCGGTCCCAGCCTCCACCAAGTTAACCCAATGTGCCGTCAGCGATATATAGTGGCCCTGCCCGGCAGCACTCGTCCACGTGTCCGTGGTCAGGTGGACCTTGTCAGAAACGGCGTTGGTCAGGGCACGGATGATGTTGTCTGACACGTGCTGGTGCAGGGCTGGGACGGCACATCGGGAAAAGTAGTGGCGGCTGGGGACCGAATACCGAGGGGCGGCCGCCGCCATGAGGTTGCGAAAGGCCTCGGTCTCTACTAGCCTATAGGGCAGCATCTCCAGGCTAAGCAATCTGGAGATGTGCACATTAAGGGCTTGGGCGTGCGGGTGGGTTGCACTATATTTGCGTTTCCGCTCCAGCGTCTGGGGTATGGAGAGCTGAACCCTGGTGGATGCTGTGGAGGATCGTGGAGGCGACGATGGGGTTTTTGTGCCAGGGTCCTGGGCAGGGGGCTGACTAGCAGCTGACACAGGGGAAGGAGCAGTGGTGTGCACGGCCGGAGGTGAACGGGCTTGTTGCCACTGAGTGGGGTGCTTAGCATTCATATGCCTGCGCATACTGGTGGTAGTTAAGCTAGTAGTGGTGGAACCCCTGCTGAGCCTGGTTTGGCAAATGTTGCACACCACAGTCCGTCGGTCATCCGGTGTTTCCTTAAAGAACCTCCACACTTCTGAAGATCTAGCCCTCGCCGCAAGAGCCCTCACCACGGGAGCTTCACTAGTTGACAGTGGCGCTGATGCACCAGCTCTGGCCCTGCCTCTCCGTCTGGCCCCACCACTGCCTCTTCCAACCTGTTCAGGTCGAGGACTCTCCTCCGTCTCAGAAGCACTGTGTTCACCCGGCCTCTCAACCCAGCTTGGGTCTGTCACCTCATCATCCTCCGATCCCTCAGTCTGCTCCCCCCTCGGACTTCCTGCCCTGACAACAACTTCCCCACTGTCTGACAACCGTGTCTCCTCATCGTCGGACACCTCTTTACACACTTCCACTACGTCAAGAAGGTCATCATCACCCACAGACTGTGACTGGTGGAAAACCTGGGCATCGGAAAATTGCTCAGCAGCAACCGGACAAGTGGTTTGTGACTGTGGGAAGGGTCCAGAAAACAGTTCCTCAGAGTATGCCGGTTCAAATGGCAAATTTTCCTGGGAGGGGGCAGACTGGGGGGGAGGAGGCTGAGGTGCAGGAGCTGGAGGAGTGGGGATTTCGGTGACATGGGTGGACTGCGTGGAAGACTGACTGGTGGTGGACAAATTGCTCGAAGCATTGTCAGCAATCCACGACATCACCTGTTCGCACTGTTCTGGCCTCAACAGTGCTCTACCACGAGTCCCAGTAACTTCAGACATGAACCTAGGGAGTGTAGCTCTGCGGCGTTCCCCTGCTCCCTCATCAGCAGGTGGTGTCTCACCCCGGCCAGGACCACGGCCTCTGACCCCTGCAGTAGTTGGACGCCCACGTCCCCGCCCTCGTCCTCTACCCCTAGCCCTCGGGTTAAACATTTTTAAAATGAGAGTTATAACTTTTTTTTTTTTTTTACTTCTTTTTGTTTTTTTTTGTGTTTTTTGTTTTTTTTTGAGTTTTTAAAACCAAACGATGCTATCCTATTGCTATGGCTATTTTCTAGCCAAGTATCAAAGGAAGCACACTACTATGCCAGATGAGATGACACTGAGTTAGTGCCTAATAGAAATCCAACCCCTACTGAATTTTGCCACTTCGGCCTTTGCTATGGATATGTGCGCCACTAAGCGCAGAACACAGCGGTCGCAAGTCTCACTACAAATTGCTCAGAATTGGCAAGTACATGCACTGCAGAAACTACAGCCACCAGCAGATCAACCAGAAATCAAATATATAGAACGCTACTGTAGGCTTCAAGAAGCTGTTTGTATTCTCCTATGGCTATTTTCTAGCCAAGTATCAAAGGAAGCACACTACTATGCCAGATGAGATGACACCGAGTTATTGCCTAATAGAAATCCAACCCCTACTGAATTTTCCCACTTCGGTCTTTGCTATGGATATGTGTGCCACTAAGAGCTAAACACAACGGTAGCAAGTCCCCCTGCTAATTCCTCACAAAATGGTAATAGATGCAAATTAAAATAAAAAAAGTAGAACGTTATTGTAGCCCTAAGAAGGGCTGTTGGGTTCTTTGAGAATCACTCCTGCCTAACAGTAAGCTAATAGAACAGCCTAACGCTTTCCCTGACCAGCAGCAGCTCTCTCCCTAGCGGCATCCAGAGACAGAATGATCCGAGCAGCGCGGGCAGCGGCTAGTCTATCCCAGGGTCACCTGATCTGGCCAGCCAACCACTGCTATCGACGTGTAAGGGTACCAAGTCATGCTGGGTGGAGTGCAGAGTCTCCTGGCTTGTGATTGGCTCTGTTTCTGGCCGCCAAAAAGCAAAACGGCGGGAGCTGCCATTTTCTCGAGCGGGCGAAGTATTCGTCCGAGTAACGAGCAGTTTCGAGTACCCTAATGCTCGACCGAGCATCAAGCTCGGACGAGCATGTTCGCTCATCTCTAGTCAGGGTCAATTATTGGATGTTTTAGATGCTATCTAGCTTCATTCTGTCACTCTGTCATGGCCATGCTGTTGCCCATAATTTTGGCATAATGGTGCGATTAAGCAGCCTCAGAGGCATCCATGCATGCTGCCCCTGCTGTTTCCTGTCCATTTCCGTGGTGTTTCCATCCTTTTCTGAGGTTCCCAGGTGTTTGGCCAAGCTTCCCTGTGCAGAGCCTTGGTCCCCTTGAAAAATGCTCGAGTCTCCCATTGACTTCAATGGGGCTCGTTATTCGAGACGAGCACTCGAGCATCGGGAAAAGTTCGTCTCGAATAACGAGTACCCGAGCATTTTAGTGCTCGCTCATCTCTAGTCAACACCCATCTTGAAGAGTTTCCCCTCCCATTTACTAATGTGCCACAAACAGGAAGTTGATGTCACCAACCATTCCCATTTAGTGTATCCATATAAATGGCCCACCTTGTATAAATAATCTACTTATATGACAAGAGAGGAGATGGAAAAGTCCAGATATTGTACGATTTGCTGCACTTACTTCCAAAGTTGATGACGCAGGACACAGTGATGATCAGGAGTCCACCCACCAGGGCCACAATGCTCAGCAGCTTCGCCACACGGCCCAGCCTGAGGGCCCCATCCACGTCTCCCTGTTGGAGGCTGTTACGGGACTAGAATCAAGGAATAAAAGCTGCATTATTATAAGGAAGGAGCCATAACACTATGGAAGGGAAACATTGAAATGAGTGTTCACTGGCCCACACCATCATCCAGCCATGAAAATCAAACTTTTCCATCACTTTGACCAAACCTCCCACATTACTTTCTCTTCACATCACTCATTGACCATCAGTCTCTATCTATCCTGCTACACCGGATCACGATCGTTCCCCCATGGCTTATTGTGATCGTATTCCTTAGAAAGCTGTGGATGGTCCTCTTCAACACCACTACAGCTCAATGTGCATAGAGAGTGAACAAACCCAAAGGACTAGTGAGAGTAAAAGTATTCACCATCTTCCATCTCTCTACCTTCACTGTCCATCTACAATGTCACCATCTTCCATCACTACCTTCACTGTCCATCTACAATGTCACCATCTTCCATCACTACCTTCACTGTCCATCTACAATGTCACCATCTTCCATCACTACCTTCACTGTCCATCTACAATGTCACCATCTTCCATCACTACCTTCACTGTCCATCTACAATGTCACCATCTTCCATCACTACCTTCACTGTCCATCTACAATGTCACCATCTTCCATCACTACCTTCACTGTCCATCTACAATGTCACCATCTTCCATCACTACCTTCACTGTCCATCTACAATGTCACCATCTTCCATCACTACCTTCACTGTCCATCAACAATGTCACCATCTTCCATCACTACGTTCACTGTCCATCAACAATGTCACCATCTTCCATCACTACCTTCACTGTCCATCTACAATGTCACCATCTTCCATCACTACCTTCACTGTCCATCTACAATGTCACCATCTTCCATCACTACCTTCACTGTCCATCTACAATGTCACCATCTTCCATCACTACCTTCACTGTCCATCTACAATGTCACCATCTTCCATCTCTACCTTCACTGTCCATCTACAATGTCACCATCTTCCATCATTACCTTCACTGTCCATCTACAATGTCACCATCTTCCATCACTACGTTCATTGTCCATCTACAATGTCACCATCTTCCATCACTACCTTCACTGCCCATCTACAATGTCACCATCTTCCATCACTACCTTCACTGTCCATCTACAATGTCACCATCTTCCATCACTACCTTCACTGTCCAACTACAATGTCACCATCTTCCATCACTACCTTCACTGTCCATCTACAATGTCACCATCTTCCATCACTACCTTCACTGTCCATCAACAATGTCACCATCTTCCATCACTACCTTCACTGTCCAACTACAATGTCACCATCTTCCATCACTACCTTCACTGTCCATCTACAATGTCACCATCTTCCATCACTACCTTCACTGTCCATCAACAATGTCACCATCTTCCATCACTACCTTCACTGTCCATCTACAATGTCACCATCTTCCATCACTACCTTCACTGTCCATCTACAACACCATCATCTTCCATCACTACCTTCACTGTCCATCTACAATGTCACCATCTTCCATCACTACCTTCACTGTCCATCTACAATGTCACCATCTTCCATCACTACCTTCACTGTCCATCTACAATGTCACCATCTTCCATCACTCCTTCACTGTCCATCTACAATGTCACCATCTTCCATCACTACCTTCACTGTCCATCTACAATGTCACCATCTTCCATCACTACCTTCACTGTCCATCTACAATGTCACCATCTTCCATCACTACCTTCACTGTCCATCTACAACACCATCATCTTCCATCACTACCTTCACTGTCCATCTACAACACCATCATCTTCCATCACTACCTTCACTGTCCATCTACAATGTCACCATCTTCCATCACTACCTTCACTGTCCATACCCTCATGTCATCATTATTAATCACTCCTCTAACTATCTGTCCAACTCTTTATCTTCTTGTGTGTCAGTCATCCTTCTACAGATGTGTTCACATGATCGACCTGTTGAGTTATTGCTCCTCATGCTTCTTCCGCCATCCCCGTTCCTCACACAGTAACCGCCTGGATCTGCTCTGCTTTACTCATACATCCTCCGGGGATGTTGTTATATTTCTACCTCACTCAATTTTCCCTTTTACTGAAACCTCCTCTTTACATTATTTCTATATTCACTCGACTGCGATGTAATTACCTACCCTAGTATTACCTGAAGATGAAGTGGTCCACCTACCGCTCCCGCTCATCTATCCTTCCATCTGAAATAGTCTATAAATATTCATTGCTTACATTTTATTACAATCCATCTAACTTAACGCGTCGTCTTAGAGATATCCATTGATCTCCTGCTCTCAATTCCTTCCTCTGGATGTGTCGCCTTCTCGTCTCCATCTCATGCTGGTCCCTGCTGGGACGGACGTCTGATCCTTCCTCGCATTCACACCTTCTCCTGACAATCATTCAGTTCCCATATTCCCTTGTTCTTCGATCTCGCTGACCACATAAATAATGTGCAGAAGCCTCAGCAGATGTCATCCCTACGAGGAGCTCATCTCCTGTGGTCCAACACTCACCGTCTTCTTAGCTGACCTCATTCTCTGCCAATCATTTGGCTTCACACATCAGACACAACGTACAAGACTGTGGACAATGTATCTGGAATTACGGATGTTTTCCAGAAATTGATTGTAAGGAGCCTGGTTACTCATCCCAGATTGTAACTGTTGACATCACTGCTCAGGCCACCGGTTTGGACATCCCTGGTTCTCCGACTGCTGACCATAACCCGAGGATTTATGGGAATATTTACCAGCCACCATGACACGCACCGCTCTCTCACCACCGGCACTCTCATACAATTGACTGCGTACAAGCAGACACGTTCCCCAGCTGACATATCGCATGTTCCATTGAAAGACGACTGTGTGCAACGTGAGGGCAAACAAACCATTCATGGAAGATGAGCTGAGTGGATCGTGCAGTAATGAGCCACATATGACGTAACGGACCGTAAGACATGACACATGTAAGACACTTACCATGATGGAATACACAAAGCCAACTATGTTGACTGGCCACATAGGACAGAAACACGAGAGGATGGCAATGAGCAGATAGTCCTTTGGCTTTTCCGCCTCTATGGCGCTGGCAGTGGCAGTAGAGCCTTGTCGGCATAGACTTGGCCGGGGAGAATTAGAAGCGGCTTGAGCCAGGCGTCCCTCTGAGCCCGTCAGACTAGGGGCCCGGGGTCCTCCGTTGGCTGCTGGCTGAGCCTTCAGGTCATTCAGTGATGAAGATTTGGATTGGATGGTGACGGATGGTTCCACTTCTGAAGCAGAGGCCTCCTGAGCCGGCTCTGGCTCCTCCACCACTACCACCGTGGTGGAGCACACTGGCTCGGCGGGCTCCGCAGGAGTAGTCTCCACCTCAGGTGGAGGTCCCGTGTCTGCAGGTGGTGTCGCCATGGATGTAGGAGCCGGTGTAGAAGGTAATTAGAGATTGTGGGTGATGAGCCCAGAAAAGAGATGTCAAGAAGGAAAGCAAGAGCCGGATTCTACAATGGATGAAAGAGGAGAAGCATCACTCACTGGGTGGGTAAGTACACGTAGGTGAGTTATTAATAGGGAGATTGGTGAAGAAGCAGATAATTAATTCCATCTGTTACTAGATGTTAATTATAGCCACCAGGAATGATGAAGTAAAGGGGGGACGGGGGGATCTACATCATCCTCCATCACACAGTGTCATCACACAATGACTACACCAGGAGACAAGCCACCTGCACTACCAGAACTCCAGGCACCCCCAAGGCACGTGCCGCTCCCTCTCCACTATATACTATCCTCCATAACTCCTCCACCATATAATATCCTGCATAACTCCTCCTCCATCATATAACATCCTCCATTACTCCTCCTCCATCATATAACATCCTCCATAACTCCTCCTCCACCATATAACATCCTGCATAACTCCTCCTCCATCATATAACATCCTCCATAACTCCTCCTCCAACATATAACATCCTCCATAACCATTCATCCAACCTATAACATCCTCCATAACTCCTCCTCCATCATATAACATCCTCCATAACTCCTCCACCATCATATAATATCCTCCATAGCTCCTCCTCCATCATATAACATCCTCCATAACTCCTCCTCCACCATATAACATCCTGTATAACTCCTCCTCCATCATATAACATCCTCCATAACTCCTCCACCATTACATAAAATCCTCCATAGCTCCTCCTCCACCATATAACATCCTCCATAACTCCTCCTCCACCATATAACATCCTGCATAACTCCTTCTCCACCATATAACATCCTCCATAACCATTCATCCAACATATAACATCCTCCATAACTCCTCCTCCATCATATAACATCCTCCATAACTCCTCCAACATCACATAAAATCCTCCATAGCTCCTCCTCCATCATATAACATCCTCCATAACTCCTCCTCCATCATATAACATCCTCCATAACTCCTCCACCATCATATAATATCCTCCATAGCTCCTCCTCCATCATATAACATCCTCCATAACTCCTCCTCCATCATATAACATCCTCCATAACTCCTCCACCATTACATAAAATCCTCCATAGCTCCTCCTCCATCATATAACATCCTCCATAACTCCTCCTCCACCATATAACATCCTGCATAACTCCTTCTCCACCATATAACATCCTCCATAACCATTCATCCAACCTATAACATCCTCCATAACTCCTCCTCCATCATATAACATCCTCCATAGCTCCTCCTCCATCATATAACATCCTCCATAACTCCTCCTCCACCATATAACATCCTGCATAACTCCTCCTCCATCATATAACATCCTCCATAACTCCTCCTCCAACATATAACATCCTCCATAACCATTCATCCAACCTATAACATCCTCCATAACTCCTCCTCCATCATATAACATCCTCCATAACTCCTCCACCATCATATAATATCCTCCATAGCTCCTCCTCCATCATATAACATCCTCCATAACTCCTCCTCCACCATATAACATCCTGCATAACTCCTCCTCCATCATATAACATCCTCCATAACTCCTCCACCATTACATAAAATCCTCCATAGCTCCTCCTCCATCATATAACATCCTCCATAACTCCTCCTCCACCATATAACATCCTGCATAACTCCTTCTCCACCATATAACATCCTCCATAACCATTCATCCAACATATAACATCCTCCATAACTCCTCCTCCATCATATAACATCCTCCATTACTCCTCCAACATCACATAAAATCCTCCATAGCTCCTCCTCCATCATATAACATCCTCCATAACTCCTCCTCCACCATATAACATCCTCCATAACTCCTCCAACATCACATAAAATCCTCCATAGCTCCTCCTCCATCATATAACATCCTCCATAACTCCTCCTCCACCATATAACATCCTCCATAACTCCTCCTCCACCATATAACATCCTGCATAACTCCTCCTCCACCATATAACATCCTGCATAACTCCTCCTCCACCATATAACATCCTCCATAACTCCTCCTCCACCATATAACATCCTGCATAACTCCTCCTCCACCATATAACATCCTCCATAACTCCTCCTCCACCATATAGTATCCTGCATAACTCCTCCTCATCATATAACATCCTCCATAACTCCTCCTCCACCATATAATATTCTCCATTACTCCTCCTCCATCATATAATATCCTCCATAACTCCTCCTCCAACATATAATATCCTCCATAACTCCTCCTCCATCATATAATATCCTCCATAACTCCTCCTCCACCATATAATATCCTCCATAACTCCTCATCATCATATAACATCCTCCATAACTCCTCCTCCACCATATAATATCCTCCATAACTCCTCCTCATCATATAACATCCTCCATAACTCCTCCTTTATCATATAATATCCTCCATAACTCCTCCTCCTCCATCATATAATATCCTCCATAACTCCTCCTCCACCATATAATATCCTCCATAACTCCTCCTCCACCATATAATATCCTCCATAACTCCTCCTCATCATATAACATCCTCCATAACTCCTCCTCCACCATATAATATCCTCCATTACTCCTCCTCCACCATATAACATCCTGCATAGCCCCTCCTCCATCATATAACATCCTCCATAACTCCTCCTCCACCATATAATATCCTGCATAACTCCTCCTCCACCATATAACATCCTCCATAACTCCTCCTCCACCATATAGTATCCTGCATAACTCCTCCTCATCATATAACATCCTCCATAACTCCTCCTCCACCATATAATATCCTCCATAACTCCTCCTCCACCATATAATATCCTGCATAACTCCTCCTCCACCATATAATATCCTGCATAACTCCTCCTCCACCATATAATATCCTCCATAACTCCTCATCATCATATAACATCCTCCATAACTCCTCCTCCATCATACAATATCCTCCATAACTCCTCCTCCAACATATAATATCCTCCATAACTCCTCCTCCATCATATAATATCCTCCATAACTCCTCCTCCACCATATAACATCCACCATAACTCCTCCTCATCATATAACATCCTCCATAACTCCTCCTCCACCATATAATATCCTCCATAACTCCTCCTCCACCATATAATATCCTGCATAACTCCTCCTCCACCATATAATATCCTCCATAACTCCTCATCATCATATAACATCCTCCATAACTCCTCCTCCATCATATAATATCCTCCATAACTCCTCCTCCACCATATAACATCCTGCATAACTCCTCCTCCACCATATAACATCCTCCATAACTCCTCCTCCACCATATAGTATCCTGCATAACTCCTCCTCATCATATAACATCCTCCATAACTCCTCCTCCACCATATAATATCCTCCATAACTCCTCCTCCACCATATAATATCCTGCATAACTCCTCCTCCACCATATAATATCCTCCATAACTCCTCATCATCATATAACATCCTCCATAACTCCTCATCATCATATAACATCCTCCATAACTCCTCCTCATCATATAACATCCTCCATAACTCCTCCTCCACCATATAATATCCTCCATAACTCCTCCTCATCATATAACATCCTCCATTACTCCTCCTCCACCATATAATATCCTCCATAACTCCTCCTCCACCATATAATATCCTCCATAACTCCTCCTCATCATATAACATCCTCCATAACTCCTCCTCCACCATATAATATTCTCCATTACTCCTCCTCCATCATATAATATCCTCCATAACTCCTCCTCCAACATATAATATCCTCCATAACTCCTCCTCCATCATATAATATCCTCCATAACTCCTCCTCCACCATATAATATCCTCCATAACTCCTCATCATCATATAACATCCTCCATAACTCCTCCTCCACCATATAATATCCTCCATAACTCCTCCTCATCATATAACATCCTCCATAACTCCTCCTTTATCATATAATATCCTCCATAACTCCTCCTCCTCCATCATATAATATCCTCCATAACTCCTCCTCCACCATATAATATCCTCCATAACTCCTCCTCCACCATATAATATCCTCCATAACTCCTCCTCATCATATAACATCCTCCATAACTCCTCCTCCACCATATAATATCCTCCATTACTCCTCCTCCACCATATAACATCCTGCATAGCCCCTCCTCCATCATATAACATCCTCCATAACTCCTCCTCCACCATATAATATCCTGCATAACTCCTCCTCCACCATATAATATCCTGCATAACTCCTCCTCCACCATATAATATCCTCCATAACTCCTCATCATCATATAACATCCTCCATAACTCCTCCTCCATCATATAATATCCTCCATAACTCCTCCTCCAACATATAATATCCTCCATAACTCCTCCTCCATCATATAATATCCTCCATAACTCCTCCTCCACCATATAACATCCACCATAACTCCTCCTCATCATATAACATCCTCCATAACTCCTCCTCCACCATATAATATCCTCCATAACTCCTCCTCCACCATATAATATCCTGCATAACTCCTCCTCCACCATATAATATCCTCCATAACTCCTCATCATCATATAACATCCTCCATAACTCCTCCTCCATCATATAATATCCTCCATAACTCCTCCTCCACCATATAACATCCTCCATAACTCCTCCTCCACCATATAGTATCCTGCATAACTCCTCCTCATCATTTAACATCCTCCATAACTCCTCCTCCACCATATAATATCCTCCATAACTCCTCCTCCACCATATAATATCCTGCATAACTCCTCCTCCACCATATAATATCCTCCATAACTCCTCATCATCATATAACATCCTCCATAACTCCTCATCATCATATAACATCCTCCATAACTCCTCCTCCACCATATAATATCCTCCATAACTCCTCCTCATCATATAACATCCTCCATTACTCCTCCTCCACCATATAATATCCTCCATAACTCCTCCTCCACCATATAATATCCTCCATAACTCCTCCTCATCATATAACATCCTCCATAACTCCTCCTCCACCATATAATATTCTCCATTACTCCTCCTCCATCATATAATATCCTCCATAACTCCTCCTCCAACATATAATATCCTCCATAACTCCTCCTCCATCATATAATATCCTCCATAACTCCTCCTCCACCATATAATATCCTCCATAACTCCTCATCATCATATAACATCCTCCATAACTCCTCCTCCACCATATAATATCCTCCATAACTCCTCCTCATCATATAACATCCTCCATAACTCCTCCTTTATCATATAATATCCTCCATAACTCCTCCTCCTCCATCATATAATATCCTCCATAACTCCTCCTCCACCATATAATATCCTCCATAACTCCTCCTCCACCATATAATATCCTCCATAACTCCTCCTCATCATATAACATCCTCCATAACTCCTCCTCCACCATATAATATCCTCCATTACTCCTCCTCCACCATATAACATCCTGCATAGCCCCTCCTCCATCATATAACATCCTCCAAAACTCCTCCTCCATCTTACAACATCCTCCAAAACTCCTCCTCCAACATATGATATCCAGTATGTGGATACACTGCCCCGGCACATACTGTACATACACGCCATACACTGCCCCGGCACATACTGTACATACACGGCATACACTGCCCCGGCACATACTGTACACACACGGCATACACCGCCCCGGCACATACTGTACACACACGGCATACACCGCCCCGGCACATACTGTACATACACGCCATACACCGCCCCGGCGCATACTGTACATACACGACATACACCGCCCCGGCGCATACTGTACATACACGGCATACACCGCCCCGGCACATACTGTACATACACTGCCCCGGCACATACTGTACATACACCGCCCCGGTACATACTGTACATACACGGCATACACTGCCCCGGCGCATACTGTGCACACACGCCATACACCGCCCCGGCACATACTGTACATACACGGCATACACCGCCCCGGCGCATACTGTGCACACACGCCATACACCGCCCCGGCACATACTGTACATACACGGCATACACTGCCCCGGCGCATACTGTACATACACGCCATACACCGCCCCGGCACATACTGTACATACACGGCATACACCGCCCCGGCACATACTGTACATACACGCCATACACCGCCCCGGCGCATACTGTGCACACACGCCATACACCGCCCCGGCACATACTGTACATACACGGCATACACCGCCCCAGCGCATACTGTACATACACGGCATACACCGTCCCGGCGCATACTGTACATACACGCCATACACCGCCCCGGCGCATACTGTACATACACGACATACACTGCCCCGGAGCATACTGTACATACACGCCATACACTGCCCCGGAGCATACTGTACATACACGCCATACACTGCCCAGGCGCATACTGTACATACACAGCATACACCGCCCCGGCGCATACTGTACATACACGGCATACACCGCCCCGGCGCATACTGTACATACACGGCATACACCGCCCCGGCGCATACTGTACATACACGGCATACACCGCCCCGGCGCATACTGTACATACACGGCATACACCGCCCCGGCGCATACTGTACATACACGGCATACACTGCCCCGGCGCATACTGTACATACACGCCATACACCGCCCCGGCGCATACTGTACACACACGCCATACACTGCCCCGGCACATACTGTACACACACCCCATACACTGCCCCGGCACATACTGTACATACACCGCCCCGGCACATACTGTATGTACACAGTATAAAGCAGACGGCTGCTGTGCGGACACATGGTGAGCCCGCACTGTCTCCTCTCTGCAGCTCCTGGACCCATTAGATGTGGATGTAGATGAGATGCAGGGAGCGGGGGAGGGGGACGATGAAGATGCGGAGCAGAGTCAGCTCTTCACCTGGACAAGGGATGAATGAGATGTTAACTGTGCGTGTGCCGGACGCCCTGTCTTACCCCTGGGGTGTCATGTGTCAGGTGTGTGAAGTCTGCGCTGTAACATGTGGGTGCTGCCTGTGTACATGTGGGTGCTGCCTGTGTACATGTGGGTGCTGCCTGTGTACATGTGGGTGCTGCCTGTGTACATGTGGGTGCTGTCTGTGTACATGTGGGTGCTGCCTGTGTGCCCTGCCTGTGTAAATGAGGGTGCTGCTCTTGTATATGTAGGTGCTGCCTGTGTACATGTGGGTGCAGCCTGTGTACATGCGGGTGCTGCCTGTGTACTTGTGCGCTTCCCGTGTAAAATTGGGTGCTGCCCGTGTACGTGTGTGCCCCTCTGTGCCTACGCGGCATGTGCTCCCAATCCTGTATAGTAAGCAGAGGAGTCTGTACCCTCCCTCCCATATATAAGGAGACATCATTATAATGCACCCAAAAAATGCAGAGCTGTGAGATTACATGTCATATCCACACCTGCCCCTCCCCAGCATAGCCCCCCAATACAGAGCCCATGCACCCCAGCTACATGCCCATAGCGTACGATTGCCCCTCCCGTCACTCCGGGCGTCTCACCTCCTCTCTCTCCTTCTGTCCTCTCCTGCAGTCTCCTGGGGTTAGTTAGGGAAATGGATGGGGGCGCAGAATAGTGCACCCTAGAAGGGGTCCGTCACCCGCCCGCCCCCCGACACAAAGCGCCTGGCGTGCGTCTGGTGGTGAGGATCCTGTGTCTGTGTCTCTCCCCCTCCCACTTTCTCTCCTTTCCCCCTCTCCCTCCCATTCTCACTCCATCTCTCGCTGTCTTGTAGCAGCGGTGAGGATGTCGCTCAGCACCTCCCTCGTGCTAACCCTAACGAGTCCTACACCAGGTCACCCCTGCCTCCGCACCAGATCTCCTCCCTGTGGACTGCAATGGCTCCTCCGTGTTACCGCGCTGCACCGGGACGGCGTCCTGAGACAAAGAAAACGCAGCGAGAACCTCAACCCCACCGGTCACCAGCACCCAACTTATCTCCATCACCAGCGCCAGGTCACAGGTCACATATATAGGGTCATAAATGTAGTGTCATCAGGTCCAAGCGATAATCCAAAACCCAAGAGGTGGAGAAAGAACCAAAAAGACGGGCGAGAGTATAAGCGCCTCATATGTATAAGATGTGTATGAGCTCCTCATATATATAAGATGTGTATGAGCTCCTCATATATATAAGATGTGTATGAGCCTCATATATATAAGATGTGTATGAGCCCCTCATATATATAAGATGTGTATGAGCCTCATATATATAAGATGTGTATGAGCCTCATATATATAAGATGTGTATGAGCCTCATATATATAAGATGTGTATGAGCCTCATATATATAAGATGTGTATGAGCTCCTCATATATATAAGATGTGTATGAGCCTCATATATATAAGATGTGTATGAGCTCCTCATATATATAAGATGTGTATGAGCTCCTCATATATATAAGATGTGTATGAGCCTCATATATATAAGATGTGTATGAGCCTCATATATATAAGATGTGTATGAGCCTCATATATATAAGATGTGTATGAGCCTCATATATATAAGATGTGTATGAGCCTCATATATATAAGATGTGTATGAGCCTCATATATATAAGATGTGTATGAGCTCCTCATATATATAAGATGTGTATGAGCGCCTCATATATATAAGATGTGTATGAGCTCCTCATATATATAAGATGTGTATGAGCGCCTCATATGTATAAGATGTGTATGAGCGCCTCATATATATAAGATGTGTATGAGCCTCATATATATAAGATGTGTATGAGCCTCATATATATAAGATGTGTATGAGCCTCATATATATAAGATGTGTATGAGCCTCATATATATAAGATGTGTATGAGCTCCTCATATATATAAGATGTGTATGAGCGCCTCATATGTATAAGATGTGTATGAGCGCCTCATATATATAAGATGTGTATGAGCCTCATATATATAAGATGTGTATGAGCTCCTCATATATATAAGATGTGTATGAGCTCCTCATATATATAAGATGTGTATGAGCCTCATATATATAAGATGTGTATGAGCGCCTCATATGTATAAGATGTGTATGAGCCTCATATATATAAGATGTGTATGAGCCTCACATGTATAAGATGTGTATGAGCCTCATATATATAAGATGTGTATGAGCCTCATATATATAAGATGTGTATGAGCTCCTCATATATATAAGATGTGTATGAGCCCCTCATATATATAAGATGTGTATGAGCTCCTCATATATATAAGATGTGTATGAGCCTCATATATATAAGATGTGTATGAGCTCCTCATATATATAAGATGTGTATGAGCTCCTCATATATATAAGATGTGTATGAGCCTCATATATATAAGATGTGTATGAGCCTCATATATATAAGATGTGTATGAGCCTCATATATATAAGATGTGTATGAGCCTCATATATATAAGATGTGTATGAGCCTCATATATATAAGATGTGTATGAGCCTCATATATATAAGATGTGTATGAGCTCCTCATATATATAAGATGTGTATGAGCGCCTCATATATATAAGATGTGTATGAGCTCCTCATATATATAAGATGTGTATGAGCGCCTCATATGTATAAGATGTGTATGAGCGCCTCATATATATAAGATGTGTATGAGCCTCATATATATAAGATGTGTATGAGCCTCATATATATAAGATGTGTATGAGCCTCATATATATAAGATGTGTATGAGCCTCATATATATAAGATGTGTATGAGCTCCTCATATATATAAGATGTGTATGAGCGCCTCATATGTATAAGATGTGTATGAGCGCCTCATATATATAAGATGTGTATGAGCCTCATATATATAAGATGTGTATGAGCTCCTCATATATATAAGATGTGTATGAGCTCCTCATATATATAAGATGTGTATGAGCCTCATATATATAAGATGTGTATGAGCGCCTCATATGTATAAGATGTGTATGAGCCTCATATATATAAGATGTGTATGAGCCTCACATGTATAAGATGTGTATGAGCCTCATATATATAAGATGTGTATGAGCCTCATATATATAAGATGTGTATGAGCTCCTCATATATATAAGATGTGTATGAGCCCCTCATATATATAAGATGTGTATGAGCCCCTCATATATATAAGATGTGTATGAGCCTCATATATATAAGATGTGTATGAGCTCCTCATATATATAAGATGTGTATGAGCTCCTCATATATATAAGATGTGTATGAGCCTCATATATATAAGATGTGTATGAGCCTCATATGTATAAGATGTGTATGAGCCTCATATATATAAGATGTGTATGAGCTCCTCATATATATAAGATGTGTATGAGCTCCTCATATATATAAGATGTGTATGAGCCTCATATATATAAGATGTGTATGAGCTCCTCATATATATAAGATGTGTATGAGCCTCATATATATAAGATGTGTATGAGCCTCATATATATAAGATGTGTATGAGCTCCTCATATATATAAGATGTGTATGAGCTCCTCATATATATAAGATGTGTATGAGCTCCTCATATATATAAGATGTGTATGAGCGCCTCATATATATAAGATGTGTATGAGCCTCATATATATAAGATGTGTATGAGCCTCATATATATAAGATGTGTATGAGCCTCATATATATAAGATGTGTATGAGCCTCATATATATAAGATGTGTATGAGCCTCATATATATAAGATGTGTATGAGCTCCTCATATATATAAGATGTGTATGAGCCTCATATATATAAGATGTGTATGAGCCTCATATATATAAGATGTGTATGAGCTCCTCATATATATAAGATGTGTATGAGCTCCTCATATATATAAGATGTGTATGAGCTCCTCATATATATAAGATGTGTATGAGCCTCATATATATAAGATGTGTATGAGCCTCATATATATAAGATGTGTATGAGCTCCTCATATATATAAGATGTGTATGAGCTCCTCATATATATAAGATGTGTATGAGCTCCTCATATATATAAGATGTGTATGAGCTCCTCATATATATAAGATGTGTATGAGCCTCATATATATAAGATGTGTATGAGCCTCATATATATAAGATGTGTATGAGCCTCATATATATAAGATGTGTATGAGCCTCATATATATAAGATGTGTATGAGCCTCATATATATAAGATGTGTATGAGCCTCATATATATAAGATGTGTATGAGCCTCATATATATAAGATGTGTATGAGCCTCATATATATAAGATGTGTATGAGCCTCATATATATAAGATGTGTATGAGCGCCTCATATATATAAGATGTGTATGAGTCCCTCATATATATAAGATGTGTATGAGTCCCTCATATATATAAGATGTGTATGAGCCTCATATATATCAGATGTGTATGAGCCTCATATATATATAAGATGTGTATGAGCTCCTCATATATATAAGATGTGTATGAGCCTCATATATATCAGATGTGTATGAGCCTCATATATATATAAGATGTGTATGAGCTCCTCATATATATAAGATGTGTATGAGCCTCATATATATAAGATGTGTATGAGCGCCTCATATATATAAGATGTGTATGAGTCCCTCATATATATAAGATGTGTATGAGCGCCTCATATATATAAGATGTGTATGAGCCCCTCATATATATAAGATGTGTATGAGCCTCATATATATAAGATGTGTATGAGCCTCATATATATAAGATGTGTATGAGCCTCATATATATAAGATGTGTATGAGCCTCTCATATATATAAGATGTGTATGAGCCTCATATATATAAGATGTGTATGAGCCTCATATATATAAGATGTGTATGAGCCTCATATATATAAGATGTGTATGAGCCTCATATATATATAAGATGTGTATGAGCCCCTCATATATATAAGATGTGTATGAGTCTCATATATATAAGATGTGTATGAGCTCCTCATATATATAAGATGTGTATGAGCGCCTCATATATATAAGATGTGTATGAGTCTCATATATATAAGATGTGTATGAGCCTCATATATATAAGATGTGTATGAGCGCCTCATATATATAAGATGTGTATGAGCCTCATATATATATAAGATGTGTATGAGCTCCTCATATATATAAGATGTGTATGAGCCTCATATATATCAGATGTGTATGAGCCTCATATATATATAAGATGTGTATGAGCTCCTCATATATATAAGATGTGTATGAGCCTCATATATATAAGATGTGTATGAGCCTCATATATATAAGATGTGTATGAGCCTCATATATATAAGATGTGTATGAGCGCCTCATATATATAAGATGTGTATGAGCTCCTCATATATATAAGATGTGTATGAGCCTCATATATATAAGATGTGTATGAGCGCCTCATATATATAAGATGTGTATGAGCCTCATATATATAAGATGTGTATGAGCCTCATATATATAAGATGTGTATGAGCTCCTCATATATATAAGATGTGTATGAGCCTCATATATATAAGATGTGTATGAGCCTCATATATATAAGATGTGTATGAGCTCCTCATATATATAAGATGTGTATGAGCCTCATATATATAAGATGTGTATGAGCCTCATATATATAAGATGTGTATGAGCCTCATATATATAAGATGTGTATGAGCTCCTCATATATATAAGATGTGTATGAGCGCCTCATATATATAAGATGTGTATGAGCTCCTCATATATATAAGATGTGTATGAGCCTCATATATATAAGATGTGTATGAGCCTCATATATATAAGATGTGTATGAGCCTCATATATATAAGATGTGTATGAGCCTCATATATATAAGATGTGTATGAGCCTCATATATATAAGATGTGTATGAGCCTCATATATATAAGATGTGTATGAGCCTCATATATATAAGATGTGTATGAGCCTCATATATATAAGATGTGTATGAGCTCCTCATATATATAAGATGTGTATGAGCCTCATATATATAAGATGTGTATGAGCCTCATATATATAAGATGTGTATGAGCCTCATATATATAAGATGTGTATGAGCCTCATATATATAAGATGTGTATGAGCCTCATATATATAAGATGTGTATGAGCCTCATATATATAAGATGTGTATGAGCCTCATATATATAAGATGTGTATGAGCTCCTCATATATATAAGATGTGTATGAGCTCCTCATATATATAAGATGTGTATGAGCTCCTCATATATATAAGATGTGTATGAGCCTCATATATATCAGATGTGTATGAGCCTCATATATATATAAGATGTGTATGAGCTCCTCATATATATAAGATGTGTATGAGCCTCATATATATAAGATGTGTATGAGCTCCTCATATATATAAGATGTGTATGAGCCTCATATATATAAGATGTGTATGAGCCTCATATATATAAGATGTGTATGAGCCTCATATATATAAGATGTGTATGAGCCTCATATATATAAGATGTGTATGAGCCTCATATATATAAGATGTGTATGAGCGCCTCATATATATAAGATGTGTATGAGCCTCATATATATAAGATGTGTATGAGCCTCATATATATAAGATGTGTATGAGCTCCTCATATATATAAGATGTGTATGAGCCTCATATATATAAGATGTGTATGAGCTCCTCATATATATAAGATGTGTATGAGCTCCTCATATATATAAGATGTGTATGAGCCTCATATATATAAGATGTGTATGAGCTCCTCATATATATAAGATGTGTATGAGCCTCATATATATAAGATGTGTATGAGCCTCATATATATAAGATGTGTATGAGTCTCATATATATAAGATGTGTATGAGCCTCATATATATAAGATGTGTATGAGCGCCTCATATATATAAGATGTGTATGAGCCTCATATATATAAGATGTGTATGAGCGCCTCATATATATAAGATGTGTATGAGCGCCTCATATATATAAGATGTGTATGAGCTCCTCATATATATAAGATGTGTATGAGCTCCTCATATATATAAGATGTGTATGAGCCTCATATATATAAGATGTGTATGAGCTAGAGATGAGCGAACACTAAAATGCTCGGGTACTCGTTATTCGAGACGAACTTTTCCCGATGCTCGAGTGCTCGTCTCGAATAACGAGCCCCATTGAAGTCAATGGGAGACTCGAGCATTTTTCAAGGGGACCAAGGCTCTGCACAGGAAAGCTTGGCCAAACACCTGGGAACCTCAGAAAAGGATGGAAACACCACGGAAATGGACAGGAAACAGCAGGGGCAGCATGCATGGATGCCTCTGAGGCTGCTTAATCGCACCATTATGCCAAAATTATGGGCAACAGCATGGCCATGACAGAGTGACAGAATGAAGCTAGATAGCATCTAAAACATCCAATAATTGACCCTGACACTATAGGGGACGGCATGCAGAGGCAGCGGCAGCAGGCTAGAGAGTGGCATGGCGACATACCCTAAATGGACTCAGGCTTCAAACCAATGGGTGGCAGAGAGGAACCAAAGGAGGTGAGCAAGAAGTGCTCAAATAATATCGGTACATGATAAAAGTTTGCCAGTATATTTTGTGGATTACACAGCAGGGTGGCGACAAAGTTAACATGGAAGCCATGAAAACAACCCCAAATTCTGCCTGACACAGCTCGTTTGATAAGGGGACCATGTATGCTTACAGTTCATGCCAGTCGCTGCACTTGCTGCCAGTCTCCTTTCGAATAGTTTAAAATAATAATAACCCTCATCCATAAAGCTCTGTATAATGCTGCACCCCCCTACCTCTCCTCTCTTATCTCAGTCTATCGCCCAACCCGTGCTCTTAGATCCGCCAGTGATCTTAGATTAACCTCTACCCTAGTGCGGACCTCCCACTCGCGTCTCCAAGACTTCTCTAGAGCTGCACCAATTCTATGGAATGCTCTGCCCCGGACTATCAGACTAATACCTAACCTCCAAAGTTTCAAACGTGCTCTTAAAACCCATTTCTTTAGGCAAGCCTATAACACTCATTAACTGCATGAAGTTTTAACTCTTCTACTAACCCGTCCTGTGTCGTCCTCCCATCTGTTATCCAGCAACCAACAGGCACCAGACTTCTCTGCAGTCCCATTCACCCTGGACCTGGTATATAAGATGACGGCTGAGTGTTTCAAGCGACAGCAATTCCATTTATTATATTTTTTTCTATTCCCTAAGAAGAATGGCTTGACCATTAAATATTCTTTTACCTCGTGTTACCCCATCATCTTCATAAACCGTAAGCTCTGGCGAGCAGGGACCTCACTCCTGTTGTTCCATACAAATGTTGTGCTCTGTTACATTACATTTGTATTTGTTTCCTATGATTTGTAAAGCGCTGCAGAATATGATGACGCTATATAAATAAAGATTATTATTATTATGGAGGCAGTGAACTAGTAGTAGATTAAAGGTGCTGCAACTATGTTAGTTGGATCTTGTGATGGAGCTGGCGCTCTGCAGCCAGGCGAGCTTTCGCCAATCCAAGCCCCTGTCTCTAGGCTACTCCCCAAACAGCACTTCTAAGAACCTTTTGTATAAGATCAAGTGTAGTAGCGTTCTTATAAGTTTAGGATATGCCGGGTGAGGGGAATGTAAACAGATGCGCAAGAAGCGCTGAAATAATATCCCTAAATGGTAAAAGTTTGCCAGTATATTTTGTGGATTACACAGCAGGGTGGCGACAAAGTTAACAACTTTGATGTGGAATGCCCTGTAATAGCTCTTGGGCGGTGTGCCTTTTATCGCCTAGGCTCAGCAGTTTCAGCACCGCCTGCTGTCGCTTAGCGACGGCACTGCTGCTGTGCCTAGAGCTACCGACTGATGGCGCCATGCCCACGGATGGTAATTCGGAGGAGGAGGAGGTGGAGGAGGGGTGGGAGGAGGTATAGTAGGCCTTTGAGACCTGGACCGAGGTAGGCCCCGCAATTCTCTGCGTCGCCAGTATATGAGCAGCCCCAGGGTCAGACTCGGTCCCAGCCTGCACCAAGTTAAGTGTAGTAGCGTTCTTATAAGTTTGGGATATGGTGGGTGAGGGGAATGTAAACAGATGCGCAAGAAGCGCATGATGCGCATGGAGCTGGCGCTCCGCTGCCAGGCGAGCTTTCGCCAATCCAAGCCCCTGTCTCTAGGCTACTCCCCAAACAGCACTTCTAAGAACCTTTTGTATAAGATCAAGTGTAGTAGCGTTCTTATAAGTTTAGGATATGCCAGGTGAGGGGAATGTAAACAGATGCGCAAGAAGCGCTGAAATAATATCCCTAAATGGTAAAAGTTTGCCAGTATATTTTGTGGATAACACAGCAGGGTGGCGACAAAGTTAACAACTTTGATGTGGAATCCATGAAAACAACCCAAATTTCTGCCTGACACACCTCGTTTGATAAAGGGACGATGTATAGAGGCAGCTATATGGACGACTTTTGGAGGTAGCAATGGAGACAACGTGTGGAGGCTGCTATGGAGACAATTTAATTTGGATAGTGCCTGTATGTGGCAGTCCCAAACATTTTTCAAACCAGAGGAGCAGGTAGGTGGCCCTCCAGTAAAATGGAATAGATTGAGTGCCTGTATGTGGCAGTCCCAAAAATGTTTCAAACCAGAGGAGCAGGTAGGTGGCCCTCCAGTAAAATGGAATAGATTGAGTGCCTGTATGTGGCAGTCCCAAAAATTCTTCAAACCAGAGGAGCAGGTAGGTGGCCCTCCAGTAAAATGGAATAGATTGAGTGCCTGTATGTGGCAGTCCCAAAAATGTTTCAAACCAGAGGAGCAGGTAGGTGGCCCTCCAGTAAAATGGAATAGATTGAGTGCCTGTATGTGGCAGTCCCAAAAATTTTTTAAAACAGAGGACCGGGTAGGTGGCCCTCCAGAAAAATGGAATAGATTGAGTGCCTGTATGTGGCACTCACAAAAATTGTTTCAAACAGAGGACCGGGTAGGTGGCCCTCCAGAAAAATTAAATGCATGAAGTACTATAGCAAGAGCCAGTGGGCCCTGTCAAAAAATAGCCATTTTCCTCTGCTTTACTGTACAAAGAGGAGGAGAAGGAGGAAAATGAGGAGGAGGAGGAGGAGTGGATCAATTATTCAGGTTGAGCTTCCTTCACCTGGTGGAGATTGGAAATTCTGAGAAATCCAGCCTTTATTCATTTTAATAAGCGTCAGCCTGTCAGCGCTGTCAGTCGACAGGCGTGTACGCTTATCGGTGATGATGCCACCAGCTGCACTGAAAACCCGCTCGGACAAGACGCTAGCGGCAGGGCAGGCAAGAACCTCCAAGGCGTACAGCGCCAGTTCGTGCCACATGTCCAGCTTTGAAACCCAGTAGTTGTAGGGAGCTGTGTGATCATTTAGGACGATGGTATGGTCAGCTACGTACTCCCTCACCATCTTTCTGTAAAGATCAGCCCTACTCTGCCGAGACTGGGGACAGGTGACAGTGTCTTGCTGGGGTGACATAAAGCTGGCAAAAGCCTTGTAAAGCGTACCCTTGCCAGTGCTGGACAAGCTGCCTGCTCGCCTACTCTCCCTCGCTACTTGTCCCGCAGAACTACGCACTCTGCCGCTAGCGCTGTCAGAAGGGAAATACTGTTTCAGCTTGTGCACCAGGGCCTGCTGGTATTCATGCATTCTCACACTCCTTTCCTCTGCAGGGATGAGAGTGGAAAGATTTTGCTTGTACCGTGGGTCCAGGAGAGTGAACACCCAGTAATCGGTGCTGGAATAAATTCTTTGAACGCGAGGGTCACGGGATAGGCAGCCTAGCATGAAATCTGCCATATGCGCCAGAGTACCAACGCGTAAGAATTCACTCCCCTCACTGGCCTGACTGTCCATTTCCTCCTCCTCCAACTCCTCCAACTCCTCTTCTTCTGCCCATACACGCTGAACAGTGAAGGACTCAACAATGGTCCCCTCTTGTGTCTCGCCAACATTCTCCTCCTCTTCCTCCTCATCCTCCTCCACCTCCACCTCCTCCGATATGCGCTGAGAAACAGACCTCAGGGTGCTTTGGCTATCAACAAGGGAATATTCTTCCCCCGTCTCTTGTGACGAGCGCAAAGCTTCCGACTTCATGCTGACCAGAGAGTTTTTCAACAGGCCAAGCAGCGGGATGGTGAGGCTGATGATGGCGGCATCGCCACTGACCATCTGTGTTGACTCCTCAAAGTTACTCAGCACCTGACAGATATCAGACATCCACGTCCACTCCTCATTGTAGACTTGAGGAAGCTGACTGACCTGACTACCAGTTCTGGTGGAAGTTGACATCTGGCAGTCTACAATCGCTCTGCGCTGCTGGTAAACTCTGGATAACATGGTCAGTGTTGAATTCCACCTCGTGGGCCCGTCGCACAACAGTCGGTGAGCGGGCAGTTGGAGGCGGCGCTGCGCTGCCCTGAGAGTGGCAGCATCTGGGCTGGACTTCCTGAAATGCGCACAGATGCGGCGCACCTTCGTGAGCAAATCAGACAGATTGGGGTATGTCTTGAGGAAACGCTGCACTATCAGATTTAACACATGGGCCAGGCATGGCACATGTGTCAGTCTGCCGAGTTGCAGAGCCGCCACCAGGTTACGGCCGTTGTCACACACAACCATTCCCGGCTTGAGGTTCAGCGGTGCCAGCCACAGATCAGTCTGCGCCGTGATGCCCTGTAATAGCTCTTGGGCGGTGTGCCTTTTGTCGCCTAGGCTCAGCAGTTTGAGCACCGCCTGCTGTCGCTTAGCGACGGCACTGCTGCTGTGCCTAGAGCTACCGACTGATGGCGCCGTGCCCACGGATGGTAGTTCGGAGGAGGAGGTGGAGGAGGGGTGGGAGGAGGTATAGTAGGCCTTTGAGACCTGGACCGAGGTAGGCCCCGCAATCCTCGGCGTCGGCAGTATATGAGCAGCCCCAGGGTCAGACTCGGTCCCAGCCTCCACCAAGTTAACCCAATGTGCCGTCAGCGATATATAGTGGCCCTGCCCGGCAGCACTCGTCCACGTGTCCGTGGTCAGGTGGACCTTGTCAGAAACGGCGTTGGTCAGGGCACGGATGATGTTGTCTGACACGTGCTGGTGCAGGGCTGGGACGGCACATCGGGAAAAGTAGTGGCGGCTGGGGACCGAATACCGAGGGGCGGCCGCCGCCATGAGGTTGCGAAAGGCCTCGGTCTCTACTAGCCTATAGGGCAGCATCTCCAGGCTAAGCAATCTGGAGATGTGCACATTAAGGGCTTGGGCGTGCGGGTGGGTTGCACTATATTTGCATTTCCGCTCCAGCGTCTGGGGTATGGAGAGCTGAACGCTGGTGGATGCTGTGGAGGATCGTGGAGGCGACGATGGGGTTTTTGTGCCAGGGTCCTGGGCAGGGGGCTGACTAGCAGCTGACACAGGGGAAGGAGCAGTGGTGTGCACGGCCGGAGGTGAACGGGCTTGTTGCCACTGAGTGGGGTGTTTAGCATTCATATGCCTGCGCATACTGGTGGTAGTTAAGCTAGTAGTGGTGGAACCCCTGCTGATCCTGGTTTGGCAAAGGTTGCACACCACAGTCCGTCGGTCATCCGGTGTTTCCTTAAAGAACCTCCACACTTCTGAAGATCTAGCCCTCGCCGCAAGAGCCCTCACCACGGGAGCTTCACTAGTTGACAGTGGCGCTGATGCACCAGCTCTGGCCCTACCTCTCCGTCTGGCCCCACCACTGCCTCTTCCAACCTGTTCAGGTCGAGGACTCTCCTCCGTCTCAGAAGCACTGTGTTCACCCGGCCTCTCAACCCAGCTTGGGTCTGTCACCTCATCATCCTCCGATCCCTCAGTCTGCTCCCCCCTCGGACTTCCTGCCCTGACAACAACTTCCCCACTGTCTGACAACCGTGTCTCCTCATCGTCGGACACCTCTTTACACACTTCCACTACGTCAAGAAGGTCATCATCACCCACAGACTGTGACTGGTGGAAAACCTGGGCATCGGAAAATTGCTCAGCAGCAACCGGACAAGTGGTTTGTGACTGTGGGAAGGGTCCAGAAAACAGTTCCTCAGAGTATGCCGGTTCAAATGGCAAATTTTCCTGGGAGGGGGCAGACTGGGGGGGAGGAGGCTGAGGTGCAGGAGCTGGAGGAGTGGGGATTTCGGTGACATGGGTGGACTGCGTGGAAGACTGACTGGTGGTGGACAAATTGCTCGAAGCATTGTCAGCAATCCACGACATCACCTGTTCGCACTGTTCTGGCCTCAACAGTGCTCTACCACGAGTCCCAGTAACTTCAGACATGAACCTAGGGAGTGTAGCTCTGCGGCGTTCCCCTGCTCCCTCATCAGCAGGTGGTGTCTCACCCCGCCCAGGACCACGGCCTCTGACCCCTGCAGTAGTTGGACGCCCACGTCCCCGCCCTCGTCCTCTACCCCTAGCCCTCGGGTTAAACATTTTTAAAATGAGAGTTATAACTTTTTTTTTTTTTTTACTTCTTTTTGGTTTTTTTTGTGTTTTTTTGTGTTTTTTTTTTTTTTTTGTGTTTTTTGTTTTTTTTTGAGTTTTTAAAACCAAACAATCCTATCCTATTGCTATGGCTATTTTCTAGCCAAGTATCAAAGGAAGCACACTACTATGCCAGATGAGATGACACTGAGTTATTGCCTAATAGAAATCCAACCCCTACTGAATTTTCCCACTTCGGCCTTTGCTATGGATATGTGCGCCACTAAGCGCAGAACACAGCGGTCGCAAGTCTCACTACAAATTGCTCAGAATTGGCAAGTACATGCACTGCAGAAACTACAGCCACCAGCAGATCAACCAGAAATCAAATATATAGAACGCTACTGTAGGCTTCAAGAAGCTGTTTGTATTCTCCTATGGCTATTTTCTAGCCAAGTATCAAAGGAAGCACACTACTATGCCAGATGAGATGACACTGAGTTATTGCCTAATAGAAATCCAACCCCTACTGAATTTTCCCACTTCGGCCTTTGCTATGGATATGTGCGCCACTAAGCGCAGAACACAGCGGTCGCAAGTCTCACTACAAATTGCTCAGAATTGGCAAGTACATGCACTGCAGAAACTACAGCCACCAGCAGATCAACCAGAAATCAAATATATAGAACGCTACTGTAGGCTTCAAGAAGCTGTTTGTATTCTCCTATGGCTATTTTCTAGCCAAGTATCAAAGGAAGCACACTACTATGCCAGATGAGATGACACTGAGTTATTGCCTAATAGAAATCCAACCCCTACTGAATTTTCCCACTTCGGCCTTTGCTATGGATATGTGCGCCACTAAGCGCAGAACACAGCGGTCGCAAGTCTCACTACAAATTGCTCAGAATTGGCAAGTACATGCACTGCAGAAACTACAGCCACCAGCAGATCAACCAGAAATCAAATATATAGAACGCTACTGTAGGCTTCAAGAAGCTGTTTGTATTCTCCTATGGCTATTTTCTAGCCAAGTATCAAAGGAAGCACACTACTATGCCAGATGAGATGACACTGAGTTATTGCCTAATAGAAATCCAACCCCTACTGAATTTTCCCACTTCGGCCTTTGCTATGGATATGTGCGCCACTAAGCGCAGAACACAGCGGTCGCAAGTCTCACTACAAATTGCTCAGAATTGGCAAGTACATGCACTGCAGAAACTACAGCCACCAGCAGATCAACCAGAAATCAAATATATAGAACGCTACTGTAGGCTTCAAGAAGCTGTTTGTATTCTCCTATGGCTATTTTCTAGCCAAGTATCAAAGGAAGCACACTACTATGCCAGATGAGATGACACTGAGTTATTGCCTAATAGAAATCCAACCCCTACTGAATTTTGCCACTTCGGTCTTTGCTATGGATATGTGTGCCACTAAGAGCTAAACACAACGGTAGCAAGTCCCCCTGCTAATTCCTCACAAAATGGTAATAGATGCAAATTAAAATAAAAAAAGTAGAACGTTATTGTAGCCCTAAGAAGGGCTGTTGGGTTCTTGGAGAATCACTCCTGCCTAACAGTAAGCTAATAGAACAGCCTAACGCTTTCCCTGACCAGCAGCAGCTCTCTCCCTAGCGGCATCCAGAGACAGAATGATCCGAGCAGCGCGGGCAGCGGCTAGTCTATCCCAGGGTCACCTGATCTGGCCAGCCAACCACTGCTATCGACGTGTAAGGGTACCACGTCATGCTGGGTGGAGTGCAGAGTCTCCTGGCTTGTGATTGGCTCTGTTTCTGGCCGCCAAAAAGCAAAACGGCGGGAGCTGCCATTTTCTCGAGCGGGCGAAGTATTCGTCCGAGTAACGAGCAGTTTCGAGTACCCTAATGCTCGACCGAGCATCAAGCTCGGACGAGCATGTTCGCTCATCTCTAGTATGAGCCCCTCATATATATAAGATGTGTATGAGCCCCTCATATATATAAGATGTGTATGAGCCTCATATATATAAGATGTGTATGAGCCTCATATATATAAGATGTGTATGAGCCTCATATATATAAGATGTGTATGAGCCTCATATATATAAGATGTGTATGAGCTCCTCATATATATAAGATGTGTATGAGCCTCATATATATAAGATGTGTATGAGCCTCATATATATAAGATGTGTATGAGTCTCATATATATAAGATGTGTATGAGCGCCTCATATATATAAGATGTGTATGAGCTCCTCATATATATAAGATGTGTATGAGCTCCTCATATATATAAGATGTGTATGAGCTCCTCATATATATAAGATGTGTATGAGCGTCTCATATATATAAGATGTGTATGAGCTCCTCATATATATAAGATGTGTATGAGCCTCATATATATAAGATGTGTATGAGTCTCATATATATAAGATGTGTATGAGCTCCTCATATATATAAGATGTGTATGAGCCCCTCATATATATAAGATGTGTATGAGTCTCATATATATAAGATGTGTATGAGCGCCTCATATATATAAGATGTGTATGAGCTCCTCATATATATAAGATGTGTATGAGCTCCTCATATATATAAGATGTGTATGAGCTCCTCATATATATAAGATGTGTATGAGCCTCATATATATAAGATGTGTATGAGCTCCTCATATATATAAGATGTGTATGAGCCCCTCATATATATAAGATGTGTATGAGCCTCATATATATAAGATGTGTATGAGCTCCTCATATATATAAGATGTGTATGAGCCTCATATATATAAGATGTGTATGAGCCCCTCATATATATAAGATGTGTATGAGCTCCTCATATATATAAGATGTGTATGAGCCTCATATATATAAGATGTGTATGAGCCTCATATATATAAGATGTGTATGAGCCTCATATATATAAGATGTGTATGAGCCCCTCATATATATAAGATGTGTATGAGCTCCTCATATATATAAGATGTGTATGAGCTCCTCATATATATAAGATGTGTATGAGCTCCTCATATATATAAGATGTGTATGAGCTCCTCATATATATAAGATGTGTATGAGCTCCTCATATATATAAGATGTGTATGAGCCTCATATATATAAGATGTGTATGAGCCCCTCATATATATAAGATGTGTATGAGCTCCTCATATATATAAGATGTGTATGAGCCTCATATATATAAGATGTGTATGAGCCTCATATATATAAGATGTGTATGAGCTCCTTATATATATAAGATGTGTATGAGCTCCTCATATATATATAAGATGTGTATGAGCTCCTCATATATATAAGATGTGTATGAGCCTCATATATATAAGATGTGTATGAGCTCCTCATATATATAAGATGTGTATGAGCCCCTCATATATATAAGATGTGTATGAGCCCCTCATATATATAAGATGTGTATGAGCCCCTCATATATATAAGATGTGTATGAGCCTCATATATATAAGATGTGTATGAGCCTCATATATATAAGATGTGTATGAGCTCCTCATATATATAAGATGTGTATGAGCCTCATATATATAAGATGTGTATGAGCCTCATATATATAAGATGTGTATGAGCTCCTCATATATATAAGATGTGTATGAGCCTCATATATATAAGATGTGTATGAGCCTCATATATATAAGATGTGTATGAGCCTCATATATATAAGATGTGTATGAGCCTCACATGTATAAGATGTGTATGAGCCTCATATATATAAGATGTGTATGAGCCCCTCATATATATAAGATGTGTATGAGCCCCTCATATATATAAGATGTGTATGAGCTCCTCATATATATAAGATGTGTATGAGCTCCTCATATATATAAGATGTGTATGAGCCTCATATATATAAGATGTGTATGAGCCTCATATATATAAGATGTGTATGAGCCTCATATATATAAGATGTGTATGAGCTCCTCATATATATAAGATGTGTATGAGCCTCATATATATAAGATGTGTATGAGCTCCTCATATATATAAGATGTGTATGAGCCTCATATATATAAGATGTGTATGAGCTCCTCATATATATAAGATGTGTATGAGCCCCTCATATATATAAGATGTGTATGAGCCCCTCATATATATAAGATGTGTATGAGCCTCATATATATCAGATGTGTATGAGCCTCATATATATAAGATGTGTATGAGCTCCTCATATATATAAGATGTGTATGAGCCTCATATATATAAGATGTGTATGAGCTCCTCATATATATAAGATGTGTATGAGCTCCTCATATATATAAGATGTGTATGAGCCTCATATATATAAGATGTGTATGAGCCTCATATATATAAGATGTGTATGAGCTCCTCATATATATAAGATGTGTATGAGCTCCTCATATATATAAGATGTGTATGAGCTCCTCATATATATAAGATGTGTATGAGCCTCATATATATAAGATGTGTATGAGCTCCTCATATATATAAGATGTGTATGAGCGCCTCATATATATAAGATGTGTATGAGCTCCTCATATATATAAGATGTGTATGAGCGCCTCATATATATAAGATGTGTATGAGCCTCATATATATAAGATGTGTATGAGCCTCATATATATAAGATGTGTATGAGCTCCTCATATATATAAGATGTGTATGAGCTCCTCATATATATAAGATGTGTATGAGCCTCATATATATAAGATGTGTATGAGCCTCATATATATAAGATGTGTATGGGCCTCATATATATAAGATGTGTATGAGTCTCATATATATAACATGTGTATGAGCTCCTCATATATATAAGATGTGTATGAGCCTCATATATATAAGATGTGTATGAGCTCCTTATATATATAAGATGTGTATGAGCTCCTCATATATATAAGATGTGTATGAGCCTCATATATATAAGATGTGTATGAGCCTCATATATATAAGATGTGTATGAGCCTCATATATATAAGATGTGTATGAGCGCCTCATATATATAAGATGTGTATGAGCGCCTCATATATATAAGATGTGTATGAGCCTCATATATATAAGATGTGTATGAGCCTCATATATATAAGATGTGTATGAGCCTCATATATATAAGATGTGTATGAGCCTCATATATATAAGATGTGTATGAGCCTCATATATATAAGATGTGTATGAGCCTCATATATATAAGATGTGTATGAGCTCCTCATATATATAAGATGTTTATGAGCCTCATATATATAAGATGTGTATGAGCTCCTTATATATATAAGATGTGTATGAGCCTCATATATAAGATGTGTATGAGCCTCATATATATAAGATGTGTATGAGCCTCATATATATAAGATGTGTATGAGCCTCATATATATAAGATGTGTATGAGCCTCATATATATAAGATGTGTATGAGCGCCTCATATATATAAGATGTGCATGAGCCTCATATATATAAGATGTGTATGAGCCTCATATATATAAGATGTGTATGAGCCTCATATATATAAGATGTGTATGAGCCTCATATATATAAGATGTGTATGAGCTCCTCATATATATAAGATGTGTATGAGCTCCTCATATATATAAGATGTGTATGAGCTCCTCATATATATAAGATGTGCATGAGCCTCATATATATAAGATGTGTATGAGCCTCATATATATAAGATGTGTATGAGCTCCTCATATATATAAGATGTGTATGAGCTCCTCATATATATAAGATGTGTATGAGCGCCTCATATATATAAGATGTGTATGAGCTCCTCATATATATAAGATGTGTATGAGCTCCTCATATATATAAGATGTGTATGAGCCTCATATATATAAGATGTGTATGAGCCTCATATATATAAGATGTGTATGTATGTATTATGTATATGTATACAGTATTATCCCTCCTCCTGTATTATATGACTATGTGCTCCTGCACAGTATTATCTCTCCTCCTGTATTATATGACTATGTGCTCCTGCACAGTATTATCTCTCCTCCTGTATTATATGACTATGTGCTCCTGCACAGTATTATCCTCCTCCTGTATTATATGACTATGTGCTCCTGCACAGTATTATCTCTCCTCCTGTATTATATGACTATGTGCTCCTGCACAGTATTATCTCTCCTCCTGTATTATATGACTATGTGCTCCTGCACAGTATTATCCATCCTCCTGTATTATATGACTATGTGCTCCTGCACAGTATTATCTCTCCTCCTGTATTATATGACTATGTGCTCCTGCACAGTATTATCTCTCCTCCTGTATTATATGACTATGTGCTCCTGCACAGTATTATCCCTCCTCCTGTATTATATGACTATGTGCTCCTGCACAGTATTATCCCTCCTCCTGTATTATATGACTATGTGCTCCTGCACAGTATTATCCTCCTCCTGTATTATATGACTATGTGCTCCTGCACAGTATTATCCCTCCTCCTGTATTATATGACTATGTGCTCCTGCACAGTATTATCCCTCCTCCTGTATTATATGACTATGTGCTCCTGCACAGTATTATCCCTCCTCCTGTATTATATGACTATGTGCTCCTGCACATTATTATCTCTCCTCCTGTATTATATGACTATGTGCTCCTGCACAGTATTATCCTCCTCCTGTATTATATGACTATGTGCTCCTGCACAGTATTATCCTCCTCTTGTATTATATGACTATGTGCTCCTGCACAGTATTATCCTCCTCCTGTATTATATGACTATGTGCTCCTGCACAGTATTATCCTCCTCCTGTATTATATGACTATGTGCTCCTGCACAGTATTATCTCTCCTCCTGTATTATATGACTATGTGCTCCTGCACAGTATTATCCTCCTCCTGTATTATATGACTATGTGCTCCTGCACAGTATTATCCCTCCTCCTGTATTATATGACTATGTGCTCCTGCACAGTATTATCTCTCCTCCTGTATTATATGACTATAGACTCCTGCACAGTATTATCCCTCCTCCTGTATTATATGACTATGTGCTCCTGCACAGTATTATCTCTCCTCCTGTATTATATGACTATGTGCTCCTGCACAGTATTATCTCTCCTCCTGTATTATATGACTATGTGCTCCTGCACAGTATTATCCTCCTCCTGTATTATATGACTATGTGCTCCTGCACAGTATTATCCTCCTCCTGTATTATATGACTATGTGCTCCTGCACAGTATTATCCTCCTCCTGTATTATATGACTATGTGCTCCTGCACAGTATTATCCTCCTCCTGTATTATATGACTATGTGCTCCTGCACAGTATTATCCCTCCTCCTGTATTATATGACTATGTGCTCCTGCACAGTATTATCTCTCCTCCTGTATTATATGACTATGTGCTCCTGCACAGTATTATCCTCCTCCTGTATTATATGACTATGTGCTCCTGCACAGTATTATCTCTCCTCCTGTATTATATGACTATGTGCTCCTGCACAGTATTATCCCTCCTCCTGTATTATATGACTATGTGCTCCTGCACAGTATTATCCCTCCTCCTGTATTATATGACTATGTGCTCCTGCACAGTATTATCCCTCCTCCTGTATTATATGACTATGTGCTCTCCTGCACAGTATTATCCTCCTCCTGTATTATATGACTATGTGCTCCTGCACAGTATTATCTCTCCTCCTGTATTATATGACTATGTGCTCCTGCACAGTATTATCCCTCCTCCTGTATTATATGACTATGTGCTCCTGCACAGTATTATCCCTCCTCCTGTATTATATGACTATGTGCTCCTGTACAGTATTATCCTCCTCCTGTATTATATGACTATGTGCTCTCCTGCACAGTATTATCCCTCCTCCTGTATTATATGACTATGTGCTCCTGCACAGTATTATCCTCCTCCTGTATTATATGACTATGTGCTCCTGCACAGTATTATCCTCCTCCTGTATTATATGACTATGTGCTCCTGCACAGTATTATCCCTCCTCCTGTATTATATGACTATGTGCTCCTGCACAGTATTATCCTCCTCCTGTATTATATGACTATGTGCTCCTGCACAGTATTATCCTCCTCCTGTATTATATGACTATGTGCTCCTTCACAGTATTATCTCTCCTCCTGTATTATATGACTATGTGCTCCTGCACAGTATTATCCTCCTCCTGTATTATATGACTATGTGCTCCTGCACAGTATTATCCTCCTCTTGTATTATATGACTATGTGCTCCTGCACAGTATTATCCTCCTCCTGTATTATATGACTATGTGCTCCTGCACAGTATTATCCCTCCTCCTGTATTATATGACTATGTGCTCCTGCACAGTATTATCCTCCTCCTGTATTATATGACTATGAGCTCCTGCACAGTATTATCCTCCTCCTGTATTATATGACTATGTGCTCCTGCACAGTATTATCCTCCTCCTGTATTATATGACTATGTGCTCCTGCACAGTATTATCCTCCTCCTGTATTATATGACTATGTGCTCCTGCACAGTATTATCCTCCTCCTGTATTATATGACTATGTGCTCCTGCACAGTATTATCCTCCTCCTGTATTATATGACTATGTGCTCCTGCACAGTATTATCTCTCCTCCTGTATTATATGACTATGTGCTCCTGCACAGTATTATCCCTCCTCCTGTATTATATGACTATGTGCTCCTGCACAGTATTATCCCTCCTCCTGTATTATATGACTATGTGCTCCTGCACAGTATTATCTCTCCTCCTGTATTATATGACTATGTGCTCCTGCACAGTATTATCCTCCTCCTGTATTATATGACTATGTGCTCCTGTACAGTATTATCCTCCTCCTGTATTATATGACTATGTGCTCCTGCACAGTATTATCCTCCTCCTGTATTATATGACTATGTGCTCCTGCACAGTATTATCTCTCCTCCTGTATTATATGACTATGTGCTCCTGCACAGTATTATCCCTCCTCCTGTATTATATGACTATGTGCTCCTGCACAGTATTATCCCTCCTCCTGTATTATATGACTATGTGCTCCTGCACAGTATTATCTCTCCTCCTGTATTATATGACTATGTGCTCCTGCACAGTATTATCCTCCTCCTGTATTATATGACTATGTGCTCCTGCACAGTATTATCCCTCCTCCTGTATTATATGACTATGTGCTCCTGCACAGTATTATCCCTCCTCCTGTATTATATGACTGTGTGCTCCTGCACAGTATTATCTCTCCCCCTGTATTATATGACTATGTGCTCCTGCACAGTATTATCTCTCCTCCTGTATTATATGACTATGTGCTCCTGCACAGTATTATCCTCCTCCTGTATTATATGACTGTGTGCTCCTGCACAGTATTATCTCTCCTCCTGTATTATATGACTATGTGCTCCTGCACAGTATTATCTCTCCTCCTGTATTATATGACTATGTGCTCCTGCACAGTATTATCTATCCTCCTGTATTATATGACTATGTGCTCCTGCACAGTATTATCTCTCCTCCTGTATTATATGACTATGTGCTCCTGCACAGTATTATCTCTCCTCCTGTATTATATGACTATGTGCTCCTGCACAGTATTATCCCTCCTCCTGTATTATATGACTATGTGCTCCTGCACAGTATTATCCCTTCTCCTGTATTATATGACTATGTGCTCCTGCACAGTATTATCTCTCCTCCTGTATTATATGACTATGTGCTCCTGCACAGTATTATCCTCCTCCTGTATTATATGACTATGTGCTCCTGCACAGTATTATCCCTCCTCCTGTATTATATGACTATGTGCTCCTGCACAGTATTATCCTCCTCCTGTATTATATGACTATGTGCTCCTGCACAGTATTATCCTCCTCCTGTATTATATGACTATGTGCTCCTGCACAGTATTATCCCTCCTCCTGTATTATATGACTATGTGCTCCTGCACAGTATTATCCCTCCTCCTGTATTATATGACTATGTGCTCCTGCACAGTATTATCTCTCCTCCTGTATTATATGACTATGTGCTCCTGCACAGTATTATCTCTCCTCCTGTATTATATGACTATGTGCTCCTGCACAGTATTATCCCTCCTCCTGTATTATATGACTATGTGCTCCTGCACAGTATTATCCTCCTCCTGTATTATATGACTATGTGCTCCTGCACAGTATTATCTCTCCTCCTGTATTATATGACTATGTGCTCCTGCACAGTATTATCCCTCCTCCTGTATTATATGACTATGTGCTCCTGCACAGTATTATCCCTCCTCCTGTATTATATGACTATGTGCTCCTGCACAGTATTATCTCTCCTCCTGTATTATATGACTATGTGCTCCTGCACAGTATTATCCCTCCTCCTGTATTATATGACTATGTGCTCCTGCACAGTATTATCCTCCTCCTGTATTATATGACTATGTGCTCCTGCACAGTATTATCCCTCCTCCTGTATTATATGACTATGTGCTCTCCTGCACAGTATTATCCTCCTCCTGTATTATATGACTATGTGCTCCTGCACAGTATTATCCCTCCTCCTGTATTATATGACTATGTGCTCTCCTGCACAGTATTATCTCTCCTCCTGTATTATATGACTATGTGCTCCTGCACAGTATTATCCTCCTCCTGTATTATATGACTATGTGCTCCTGCACAGTATTATCCCTCCTCCTGTATTATATGACTGTGTGCTCCTGCACAGTATTATCCTCCTCCTGTATTATATGACTATGTGCTCCTGCACAGTATTATCCCTCCTCCTGTATTATATGACTATGTGCTCCTGCACAGTATTATCCTCCTCCTGTATTATATGACTATGTGCTCCTGCACAGTATTATCCCTCCTCCTGTATTATATGACTATGTGCTCCTGCACAGTATTATCTCTCCTCCTGTATTATATGACTATGTGCTCCTGCACAGTATTATCCTCCTCCTGTATTATATGACTATGTGCTCCTGCACAGTATTATCCTCCTCCTGTATTATATGACTATGTGCTCCTGCACAGTATTATCTCTCCTCCTGTATTATATGACTATGTGCTCCTGCACAGTATTATCCCTCCTCCTGTATTATATGACTATGTGCTCCTGCACAGTATTATCCTCCTCCTGTATTATATGACTATGTGCTCCTGCACAGTATTATCCCTCCTCCTGTATTATATGACTATGTGCTCCTGCACAGTATTATCCCTCCTCCTGTATTATATGACTATGTGCTCCTGTACAGTATTATCCTCCTCCTGTATTATATGACTATGTGCTCCTGCACAGTATTATCCTCCTCCTGTATTATATGACTATGTGCTCCTGCACAGTATTATCCTCCTCCTGTATTATATGACTATGTGCTCCTGCACAGTATTATCCCTCCTCCTGTATTATATGACTATGTGCTCCTGCACAGTATTATCTCTCCTCCTGTATTATATGACTATGTGCTCCTGCACAGTATTATCCTCCTCCTGTATTATATGACTATGTGCTCCTGCACAGTATTATCCTCCTCCTGTATTATATGACTATGTGCTCCTGCACAGTATTATCTCTCCTCCTGTATTATATGACTATGTGCTCCTGCACAGTATTATCCCTCCTCCTGTATTATATGACTATGTGCTCCTGCACAGTATTATCCTCCTCCTGTATTATATGACTATGTGCTCCTGCACAGTATTATCCCTCCTCCTGTATTATATGACTATGTGCTCCTGCACAGTATTATCCCTCCTCCTGTATTATATGACTATGTGCTCCTGTACAGTATTATCCTCCTCCTGTATTATATGACTATGTGCTCCTGCACAGTATTATCCTCCTCCTGTATTATATGACTATGTGCTCCTGCACAGTATTATCCTCCTCCTGTATTATATGACTATGTGCTCCTGCACAGTATTATCCCTCCTCCTGTATTATATGACTATGTGCTCCTGCACAGTATTATCTCTCCTCCTGTATTATATGACTATGTGCTCTCCTGCACAGTATTATCCTCCTCCTGTATTATATGACTATGTGCTCCTGCACAGTATTATCTCTCCTCCTGTATTATATGACTATGTGCTCCTGCACAGTATTATCTCTCCTCCTGTATTATATGACTATGTGCTCCTGCACAGTATTATCCTCCTCCTGTATTATATGACTATGTGCTCCTGCACAGTATTATCCCTCCTCCTGTATTATATGACTATGTGCTCCTGCACAGTATTATCCCTCCTCCTGTATTATATGACTATGTGCTCCTGCACAGTATTATCCCTCCTCCTGTATTATATGACTATGTGCTCCTGCACAGTATTATCCCTCCTCCTGTATTATATGACTATGTGCTCCTGCACAATATTATCCTCCTCCTGTATTATATGACTATGTGCTCCTGCACAGTATTATCCCTCCTCCTGTATTATATGACTATGTGCTCCTGCACAGTATTATCCTCCTCCTGTATTATATGACTATGTGCTCCTGCACAGTATTATCCTCCTCCTGTATTATATGACTATGTGCTCCTGCACAGTATTATCTCTCCTCCTGTATTATATGACTATGTGCTCCTGCACAGTATTATCCCTCCTCCTGTATTATATGACTATGTGCTCCTGCACAGTATTATCCCTCCTCCTGTATTATATGACTATGTGCTCCTGCACAGTATTATCTCTCCTCCTGTATTATATGACTATGTGCTCCTGCACAGTATTATCCTCCTCCTGTATTATATGACTATGTGCTCCTGTACAGTATTATCCTCCTCCTGTATTATATGACTATGTGCTCCTGCACAGTATTATCCTCCTCCTGTATTATATGACTATGTGCTCCTGCACAGTATTATCTCTCCTCCTGTATTATATGACTATGTGCTCCTGCACAGTATTATCCCTCCTCCTGTATTATATGACTATGTGCTCCTGCACAGTATTATCCCTCCTCCTGTATTATATGACTATGTGCTCCTGCACAGTATTATCTCTCCTCCTGTATTATATGACTATGTGCTCCTGCACAGTATTATCCTCCTCCTGTATTATATGACTATGTGCTCCTGCACAGTATTATCCCTCCTCCTGTATTATATGACTATGTGCTCCTGCACAGTATTATCCCTCCTCCTGTATTATATGACTGTGTGCTCCTGCACAGTATTATCTCTCCTCCTGTATTATATGACTATGTGCTCCTGCACAGTATTATCTCTCCTCCTGTATTATATGACTATGTGCTCCTGCACAGTATTATCCTCCTCCTGTATTATATGACTGTGTGCTCCTGCACAGTATTATCTCTCCTCCTGTATTATATGACTATGTGCTCCTGCACAGTATTATCTCTCCTCCTGTATTATATGACTATGTGCTCCTGCACAGTATTATCTATCCTCCTGTATTATATGACTATGTGCTCCTGCACAGTATTATCTCTCCTCCTGTATTATATGACTATGTGCTCCTGCACAGTATTATCTCTCCTCCTGTATTATATGACTATGTGCTCCTGCACAGTATTATCCCTCCTCCTGTATTATATGACTATGTGCTCCTGCACAGTATTATCCCTTCTCCTGTATTATATGACTATGTGCTCCTGCACAGTATTATCTCTCCTCCTGTATTATATGACTATGTGCTCCTGCACAGTATTATCCTCCTCCTGTATTATATGACTATGTGCTCCTGCACAGTATTATCCCTCCTCCTGTATTATATGACTATGTGCTCCTGCACAGTATTATCTCTCCTCCTGTATTATATGACTATGTGCTCCTGCACAGTATTATCCCTCCTCCTGTATTATATGACTATGTGCTCCTGCACAGTATTATCCTCCTCCTGTATTATATGACTATGTGCTCCTGCACAGTATTATCTCTCCTCCTGTATTATATGACTATGTGCTCCTGCACAGTATTATCCCTCCTCCTGTATTATATGACTATGTGCTCCTGCACAGTATTATCCCTCCTCCTGTATTATATGACTATGTGCTCCTGCACAGTATTATCTCTCCTCCTGTATTATATGACTATGTGCTCCTGCACAGTATTATCCCTCCTCCTGTATTATATGACTATGTGCTCCTGCACAGTATTATCCTCCTCCTGTATTATATGACTATGTGCTCCTGCACAGTATTATCCCTCCTCCTGTATTATATGACTGTGTGCTCCTGCACAGTATTATCCTCCTCCTGTATTATATGACTATGTGCTCCTGCACAGTATTATCCCTCCTCCTGTATTATATGACTATGTGCTCCTGCACAGTATTATCCTCCTCCTGTATTATATGACTATGTGCTCCTGCACAGTATTATCCCTCCTCCTGTATTATATGACTATGTGCTCCTGCACAGTATTATCTCTCCTCCTGTATTATATGACTATGTGCTCCTGCACAGTATTATCCTCCTCCTGTATTATATGACTATGTGCTCCTGCACAGTATTATCCTCCTCCTGTATTATATGACTATGTGCTCCTGCACAGTATTATCTCTCCTCCTGTATTATATGACTATGTGCTCCTGCACAGTATTATCCTCCTCCTGTATTATATGACTATGTGCTCCTGCACAGTATTATCCCTCCTCCTGTATTATATGACTATGTGCTCCTGCACAGTATTATCTCTCCTCCTGTATTATATGACTATGTGCTCCTGCACAGTATTATCCCTCCTCCTGTATTATATGACTGTGTGCTCCTGCACAGTATTATCCCTCCTCCTGTATTATATGACTATGTGCTCCTGCACAGTATTATCTCTCCTCCTGTATTATATGACTATGTGATCCTGCACAGTATTATCCCTCCTCCTGTATTATATGACTATGTGCTCCTGCACAGTATTATCCCTCCTCCTGTATTATATGACTATGTGCTCCTGCACAGTATTATCCCTCCTCCTGTATTATATGACTATGTGCTCCTGCACAGTATTATCCTCCTCCTGTATTATATGACTATGTGCTCCTGCACAGTATTATCCCTCCTCCTGTATTATATGACTATGTGCTCCTGCACAGTATTATCCCTCCTCCTGTATTATATGACTATGTGCTCCTGCACAGTATTATCCTCCTCCTGTATTATATGACTATGTGCTCCTGCACAGTATTACCCTCCTCCTGTATTATATGACTATGTGCTCCTGCACAGTATTATCTCTCCTCCTGTATTATATGACTATGTGCTCCTGCACAGTATTATCCCTCCTCCTGTATTATATGACTATGTGCTCCTGCACAGTATTATCCCTCCTCCTGTATTATATGACTATGTGCTCCTGCACAGTATTATCCCTCCTCCTGTATTATATGACTATGTGCTCCTGCACAGTATTATCCCTCCTCCTGTATTATATGACTATGTGCTCCTGCACAGTATTATCCCTCCTCCTGTATTATATGACTATGTGCTCCTGCACAGTATTATCCCTCCTCCTGTATTATATGACTATGTGCTCCTGCACAGTATTATCCCTCCTCCTGTATTATATGACTATGTGCTCCTGTACAGTATTATCCCTCCTCCTGTATTATATGACTATGTGCTCCTGCACAGTATTATCCCTCCTCCTGTATTATATGACTGTGTGCTCTCCTGCACAGTATTATCCTCCTCCTGTATTATATGACTATGTGCTCCTGCACAGTATTATCCTCCTCCTGTATTATATGACTATGTGCTCCTGCACAGTATTATCCCTCCTCCTGTATTATATGACTATGTGCTCCTGCACAGTATTATCCTCCTCCTGTATTATATGACTATGTGCTCCTGCACAGTATTATCCCTCCTCCTGTATTATATGACTATGTGCTCCTGCACAGTATTATCCTCCTCCTGTATTATATGACTATGTGCTCCTGCACAGTATTATCCTCCTCCTGTATTATATGACTATGTGCTCCTGCACAGTATTATCCTCCTCCTGTATTATATGACTATGTGCTCCTGCACAGTATTATCCCTCCTCCTGTATTATATGACTATGTGCTCCTGCACAGTATTATCCTCCTCCTGTATTATATGACTATGTGCTCCTGCACAGTATTATCCTCCTCCTGTATTATATGACTATGTGCTCCTGTACAGTATTATCCCTCCTCCTGTATTATATGACTATGTGCTCCTGCACAGTATTATCCCTCCTCCTGTATTATATGACTATGTGCTCCTGCACAGTATTATCCCTCCTCCTGTATTATATGACTATGTGCTCCTGCACAGTATTATCCATCCTCCTGTATTATATGACTGTGTGCTCTCCTGCACAGTATTATCCTCCTCCTGTATTATATGACTATGTGCTCCTGCACAGTATTATCCTCCTCCTGTATTATATGACTATGTGCTCCTGCACAGTATTATCTCTCCTCCTGTATTATATGACTATGTGCTCCTGCACAGTATTATCCTCCTCCTGTATTATATGACTATGTGCTCCTGCACAGTATTATCTCTCCTCCTGTATTATATGACTATGTGCTCCTGCACAGTATTATCCCTCCTCCTGTATTATATGACTATGTGCTCCTGCACAGTATTATCCTCCTCCTGTATTATATGACTATGTGCTCCTGCACAGTATTATCCTCCTCCTGTATTATATGACTATGTGCTCCTGCACAGTATTATCTCTCCTCCTGTATTATATGACTATGTGCTCCTGCACAGTATTATCTCTCCTCCTGTATTATATGACTATGTGCTCCTGCACAGTATTATCCCTCCTCCTGTATTATATGACTATGTGCTCCTGCACAGTATTATCCTCCTCCTGTATTATATGACTATGTGCTCCTGCACAGTATTATCCCTCCTCCTGTATTATATGACTATGTGCTCCTGCACAGTATTATCCTCCTCCTGTATTATATGACTATGTGCTCCTGCACAGTATTATCCTCCTCCTGTATTATATGACTATGTGCTCCTGCACAGTATTATCCTCCTCCTGTATTATATGACTATGTGCTCCTGCACAGTATTATCCCTCCTCCTGTATTATATGACTATGTGCTCCTGCACAGTATTATCCTCCTCCTGTATTATATGACTATGTGCTCCTGCACAGTATTATCTCTCCTCCTGTATTATATGACTATGTGCTCCTGCACAGTATTATCCCTCCTCCTGTATTATATGACTATGTGCTCCTGCACAGTATTATCCCTCCTCCTGTATTATACGACTATGTGCTCCTGCACAGTATTATCTCTCCTCCTGTATTATATGACTATGTGCTCCTGCACAGTATTATCCCTCCTCCTGTATTATATGACTATGTGCTCCTGCACAGTATTATCCCTCCTCCTGTATTATATGACTATGTGCTCCTGCACAGTATTATCCCTCCTATCCCTTGCATGAGACTGTGGTGGCATTGGGGAGCACCTTCAGTGACCGACTGCTTCACCCCAAATGTGAGAGGGAGCGTTATCGTAAGTCATTCCTCCCCGCTGCCATCAGGCTGTTCAACAAACAAGGCCCAAACAGAAGTAACCTGCGCCCCCCATCTAACCAGTCCCTGCAGGTCCCATCCACAGACTAAACATCAAACTGCCGATCATTGCTTGTCTCTTTTATGTCTTTTTATCCCCCTTTTATTTTTGTTCATTTATCCCTAATATTATTGTTGTCATAGTTTGTACTTCACTCTCTGTACCCTCTCTGCTGCTGTAACGCTGTGAATTTCCCCACTGTGGGACTAATAAAGGATTATCTTATCTTATCTTATCTTATCTTATCTTATCTTATTATATGACTATGTGCTCCTGCACAGTATTATCCCTCCTCCTGTATTATATGACTATGTGCTCCTGCACAGTATTATCTCTCCTCCTGTATTATATGACTATGTGCTCCTGCACAGTATTATCTCTCCTCCTGTATTATATGACTATGTGCTCCTGCACAGTATTATCCCTCCTCCTGTATTATATGACTATGTGCTCCTGCACAGTATTATCCCTCCTCCTGTATTATATGACTATGTGCTCCTGCACAGTATTATCTATCCTCCTGTATTATATGACTATGTGCTCCTGCACAGTATTATCCCTCCTCCTGTATTATATGACTATGTGCTCCTGCACAGTATTATCCTCCTCCTGTATTATATGACTGTGTGCTCCTGCACAGTATTATCCCTCCTCCTGTATTATATGACTATGTGCTCCTGCACAGTATTATCTCTCCTCCTGTATTATATGACTATGTGCTCCTGCACAGTATTATCTCTCCTCCTGTATTATATGACTATGTGCTCCTGCACAGTATTATCCTCCTCCTGTATTATATGACTATGTGCTCCTGCACAGTATTATCCTCCTCCTGTATTATATGACTGTGTGCTCCTGCACAGTATTATCCCTCCTCCTGTATTATATGACTGTGTGCTCCTGCACAGTATTATCCCTCCTCCTGTATTATATGACTATGTGCTCCTGCACAGTATTATCTCTCCTCCTGTATTATATGACTATGTGCTCCTGCACAGTATTATCCTCCTCCTGTATTATATGACTATGTGCTCCTGCACAGTATTATCCCTCCTCCTGTATTATATGACTATGTGCTCCTGCACAGTATTATCCTCCTCCTGTATTATATGACTATGTGCTCCTGCACAGTATTATCCCTCCTCCTGTATTATATGACTATGTGCTCCTGCACAGTATTATCCCTCCTCCTGTATTATATGACTATGTGCTCCTGCACAGTATTATCTCTCCTCCTGTATTATATGACTATGTGCTCCTGCACAGTATTATCCCTCCTCCTGTATTATATGACTATGTGCTCCTGCACAGTATTATCCCTCCTCCTGTATTATATGACTATGTGCTCCTGCACAGTATTATCTCTCCTCCTGTATTATATGACTATGTGCTCCTGCACAGTATTATCCCTCCTCCTGTATTATATGACTATGTGCTCCTGCACAGTATTATCCCTCCTCCTGTATTATATGACTAGTGTGCTCCTGCACAGTATTATCCCTCCTCCTGTATTATATGACTATGTGCTCCTGCACAGTATTATCCTCCTCCTGTATTATATGACTATGTGCTCCTGCACAGTATTATCCTCCTCCTGTATTATATGACTATGTGCTCCTGCACAGTATTATCCTCCTCCTGTATTATATGACTATGTGCTCCTGCACAGTATTATCTCTCCTCCTGTATTATATGACTATGTGCTCCTGCACAGTATTATCCCTCCTCCTGTATTATATGACTATGTGCTCCTGCACAGTATTATCCCTCCTCCTGTATTATATGACTATGTGCTCCTGCACAGTATTATCCCTCCTCCTGTATTATATGACTATGTGCTCCTGCACAGTATTATCCTCCTCCTGTATTATATGACTATGTGCTCCTGCACAGTATTATCCCTCCTCCTGTATTATATGACTATGTGCTCCTGCACAGTATTATCCCTCCTCCTGTATTATATGACTATGTGCTCCTGCACAGTATTATCTCTCCTCCTGTATTATATGACTATGTGCTCCTGCACAGTATTATCCCTCCTCCTGTATTATATGACTATGTGCTCCTGCACAGTATTATCCCTCCTCCTGTATTATATGACTATGTGCTCCTGCACAGTATTATCTCTCCTCCTGTATTATATGACTATGTGCTCCTGCACAGTATTATCCCTCCTCCTGTATTATATGACTATGTGCTCCTGCACAGTATTATCCCTCCTCCTGTATTATATGACTGTGTGCTCCTGCACAGTATTATCCCTCCTCCTGTATTATATGACTATGTGCTCCTGCACAGTATTATCCTCCTCCTGTATTATATGACTATGTGCTCCTGCACAGTATTATCCCTCCTCCTGTATTATATGACTATGTGCTCCTGCACAGTATTATCCTCCTCCTGTATTATATGACTATGTGCTCCTGCACAGTATTATCTCTCCTCCTGTATTATATGACTATGTGCTCCTGCACAGTATTATCCTCCTCCTGTATTATATGACTATGTGCTCCTGCACAGTATTATCCTCCTCCTGTATTATATGACTATGTGCTCCTGCACAGTATTATCCTCCTCCTGTATTATATGACTATGTGCTCCTGCACAGTATTATCTCTCCTCCTGTATTATATGACTATGTGCTCCTGCACAGTATTATCCCTCCTCCTGTATTATATGACTATGTGCTCCTGCACAGTATTATCCCTCCTCCTGTATTATATGACTATGTGCTCCTGCACAGTATTATCCCTCCTCCTGTATTATATGACTATGTGCTCCTGCACAGTATTATCCCTCCTCCTGTATTATATGACTATGTGCTCCTGCACAGTATTATCCCTCCTCCTGTATTATATGACTATGTGCTCCTGCACAGTATTATCTCTCCTCCTGTATTATATGACTATGTGCTCCTGCACAGTATTATCCCTCCTCCTGTATTATATGACTATGTGCTCCTGCACAGTATTATCCCTCCTCCTGTATTATATGACTATGTGCTCCCTGCACAGTATTATCCTCCTCCTGTATTATATGACTATGTGCTCCTGCACAGTATTATCCCTCCTCCTGTATTATATGACTATGTGCTCCTGCACAGTATTATCTCTCCTCCTGTATTATATGACTATGTGCTCCTGCACAGTATTATCTCTCCTCCTGTATTATATGACTATGTGCTCCTGCACAGTATTATCCCTCCTCCTGTATTATATGACTATGTGCTCCTGCACAGTATTATCCCTCCTCCTGTATTATATGACTATGTGCTCCTGCACAGTATTATCTCTCCTCCTGTATTATATGACTATGTGCTCCTGCACAGTATTATCTCTCCTCCTGTATTATATGACTATGTGCTCCTGCACAGTATTATCTCTCCTCCTGTATTATATGACTATGTGCTCCTGCACAGTATTATCCTCCTCCTGTATTATATGACTATGTGCTCCTGCACAGTATTATCTCTCCTCCTGTATTATATGACTATGTGCTCCTGCACAGTATTATCTCTCCTCCTGTATTATATGACTATGTGCTCCTGCACAGTATTATCCTCCTCCTGTATTATATGACTATGTGCTCCTGCACAGTATTATCCCTCCTCCTGTATTATATGACTATGTGCTCCTGCACAGTATTATCCTCCTCCTGTATTATATGACTATGTGCTCCTGCACAGTATTATCCCTCCTCCTGTATTATATGACTATGTGCTCCTGCACAGTATTATCCCTCCTCCTGTATTATATGACTATGTGCTCCTGCACAGTATTATCTCTCCTCCTGTATTATATGACTATGTGCTCCTGCACAGTATTATCTCTCCTCCTGTATTATATGACTATGTGCTCCTGCACAGTATTATCCTCCTCCTGTATTATATGACTATGTGCTCCTGCACAGTATTATCTCTCCTCCTGTATTATATGACTATGTGCTCCTGCACAGTATTATCTCTCCTCCTGTATTATATGACTATGTGCTCCTGCACAGTATTATCTCTCCTCCTGTATTATATGACTATGTGCTCCTGCACAGTATTATCTCTCCTCCTGTATTATATGACTATGTGCTCCTGCACAGTATTATCCCTCCTCCTGTATTATATGACTATGTGCTCCTGCACAGTATTATCCCTCCTCCTGTATT